>NC_057387.1:16887609-17187609 GCF_019320065.1 Cervus canadensis
ACCTGAAAAAGAATTTAGAATAATGATAATAAAAATGATCCAAAATCTTGAAAACAAAATGGAGTTACAGATAAATAGCCTGGAGACAAAGATTGAAAAGATACAAGAATTGTTTAATAAAGACCTAGAAGAAATAAAAAAGAGTCAATTAAAAATGAATAATGCAATGAATGAGATCAAAAACACTTTGGAGGGAACCAAGAGTAGAATAACGGAGGCAGAAGATAGGATAAGTGAGGTAGAAGATAAAATGGTGGAAATAAATGAAGCAGAGAGGAAAAGAAAAGGATCAAAAGAAATGAGGACAACCTCAGGGACCTCTGGGACACTGTGAAACGCCCAACATTCGAATCATAGGAGTTCCAGAAGAAGAAGACAAAAAGAAAGGCCATGAGAAAATACTCGAGGAGATAATAGCTGAAAACTTCCCTAAAATGGGGAAGGAATAGCCACTCAAGTCCAAGAAACCCAGAGAGTCCCAAACAGGATAAACCCAAGGCGAAACACCCCAAGACACATATTAATCAAACTAACAAAGATCAAACACAAAGAACAAATATTAAAAGCAGCAAGGGAAAAACAACAAATAACACACAAAGGGATTCCCATAAGGATAACAGCTGATCTATCAATAGAAACCCTCCAGGCCAGAAGGGAATGGCAGGACGTACTGAAAGTAATGAAAGAGAATAACCTACAACCTAGATTACTGTATCCAGCAAGGATCTCATTCAGATGTGAAGGAGAATTTAAAAGCTTTACAGATAAGCAAAAGCTGAGAGAATTCAGCACCACCAAACCAGCTCTTCAACAAATGCTAAAGGATCTTCTCTAGACAGGAAATGCAGAAAGGTTGTATAAACGTGAACCCAAAACAACAAAGTAAATGGCAACGGGACCACACCTATCAATAATTACCTTAAATGTAAATGGGTTGAATGCCCCAACCAAAACACAAAGATTGGCTGAATGGATACAAAAACAAGACCCCCATATATGCTGTCTACAAGAGACCCACCTCAAAACAAGAGACACATACAGACTAAAAGTGAAGGGCTGGAAAAAATATTTCATGCAAACGGAGACCAAAAGAAAGCAGGAGTCGCAATACTCATATCAGATAAAATAGACTTTCAAATAAAGGATGTGAAAAGAGACAAAGAAGGACACTACATAATGATCAAAGGATCAATCCAAGAAGAAGATATAACAATTATAAATATATATGCACCCAACATAGGAGCACCGCAATATGTACGGCAAACGCTAACGAGTATGAAAGAGGAAATTAATAGTAACACAATAATAGTGGGAGACTTTAATACCCCACTCACAACTATGGATAGATCTATGGATAAGAGTTCAACTAAACCAGAAAATTAACAAGGAAAACACAAACTTTAAATGACACAAATGGACCAGCTGACCTAATTGATAATCTTATAGGACATTTCACCCCACGAAACAATCACTTCACCTTTTTCTCAAGTGCACACGGAACCTTCTCCAGAATAGATCACATCCTGGGCCATAAATCTGGTCTTGGAAAATTCAAGAAAATTGAAATCATTCCAGTCATCTTTTCTGACCACAGTGCAGTAAGATTAGATCTCAATTACAGGAAAAAAATTGTTAAAAATTCAAACATATGGAGGCAAAATAACACGCTTCTGAATAACCAACAAATCATAGAAGAAATCAAAAAAAAATCAAAATATGTATAGAAATGAATGAAAATGAAAACACAACAACCCAAAACCAATGGGACACTGTAAAAGCAGTGCTAAGGGGAAGGTTCATAGCATACAGGCTTACATCCAAGAAACAAGAAAAATGCCAAATAAATAACCTACTCTAACACCTAAAGCAATAGGCAGGAAAAGAAATGAAGAACCCAGGGTTAGCAGAAGGAAAGACATCTTAAAAATTAAGGCAGAAACAAAATGCAATAGAAACTAAAGAGACCATAGCAAAATCAACAAGCTAAAAGCTGGTTTTTTTGAAAAAAAAAAAAAAAATTGACAAACCATTAGCAAGACTCATTAAGAAACAAAGAGAGAAGAACCAAATTAACAAAATTAGAAATGAAATGGAGAGATCACAACAGACAACACTGAAATACAAAGGATCATAAGAGACTACTACCAGCAGCTCTATGCCAATAAAATGGACAACCTGGATGAAATGGACAAATTCTTAGAAAAGTATAACTTTCCAAAACTGAACCAGGAAGAAATAGAAGATCTTAACAGACCCATCACAGGCAAGGAAATCGAAACTGTAATCAAAAATCTTCCAGCAAACAAAAGCCCAGGACCAGATGGCTTCACAGCTGAATTCTACCAAAAATTTAGAGAAGAGCTAACACCTATCTTACTCAAACTCTTCCAGAAAATTGCAGAAGAAGGTAAACTTCCAAACTCATTCTATGAGGCCACCATCACCCTAATTCCAAAACCAGACAAAGATGCCACAAAAAAAGAAAACTACAGGCCAATATCACTGATGAACATAGATGCAAAAATCCTTAACAAAATTCTAGCAAACAGAATCCAACAACATATTAAAAAAATCATACACCACGACCAAGTGGGCTTTATCCCAGGAATGCAAGGATTCTTCAATATCCGCAAATCAATCAATGTAATACACCACATTAACAAATTGAAAGATAAAAACCATATGATTATCTCAATAGATGCAGAGAAAGCCTTTGACAAAATTCAACACTCATTTATGATTAAAACTCTCCAAAAAGCAGGAATAGAAGGAAAGAGTTTGAATGTCATCGCTCCCCTCCTCATGACAAGAAAAAAGGGGAACAAATGGAAAATCATCACTCTTCTCAGATCCATCAGAGAATAAGGTCATAGAGCAAACTGCTGCCCTGAAAACTGGAGAAACCACTAGGCACATACTTAACTGGGAGCAGAAGTCCGCAGATGAAGCCAACACTTAAATTATCACGATAAACTGCTGGAAGTGTAGTGAGGAATAGTGCAAGAGTTGAAAACTGAAGGAAGGGCAGTCTTAGGGTGTCCCCTAAACTTTCCTGAGTTTTACTAGATTCTTACTGGGACAATTAGAGAATAATCTCATGCTTCCAGCAAGGGAGTAGAGGGTGGAGAAATTAGCCATTTTCCAATATGCCCAGAGCTCTCTGTTCTCCTTAATAAAGCCTTCCCTCAAGGAAAACTATTTTGCCAGAGCCTACCTAACCTTGGAGAAAGAAAACGCTCAACTCCTGCCCCCTAGAAACTTCCATGACTGTTTTTAAGAAAGACTCTCTAAGGAAACCCTGGATAAGGAAATGGCTACCCTTTCCAGTATTCTTGCCTAGAAAATCCCATTGACAGAGGAGCCTGGCAGGCTACAGTCCAGGGTCACAAAAAGTTGGACACAACTGAGCATGCACACAAATGCTAAAGAAACCAAAAGACAACGAGGGAGACAAAAGCAAGGGCACTAGAGAACATTTTATTCTCTGACAGGAAGCTACAATAAACAGTCAGCACAGCCTAACTCTTGCCAGATAAACATAAAGTCTCACACCAAAGACCAGTCTATCTTGGTTCCTTTTCCTAGATTTATCATGCTCAATTTCAGCAACAAAAAAAATTACAAGGCATACTTAAAGGTAGAAAAACATTGTCTGAAGAGACAAAATTTTTTAAAAAGTACCAAAACCAGACTCAATATGGCAGAGATTTTGGAAAAGACCTCTGAAGGGTCCTGATGGACTCCATATCTTTAGGAGAAGGCGCTCCTGACTGTGATCCTAGATAAACTTCTCTAAAGCTGGTCCTGCAAATTGTTCTACCACAAGGGCTGTCACATCCACACTTTCCTTTTTATTCTGTTGTTCCCTGAATCCAGGCTCCCACACCCCTTGGATTATTGTGTCATCTCCTAACTATTCCCCCTGCCTCCCCTTCTAAGCGCCCTACATACTGCTCCAGGTTCATTATTCCAAGCACCGCTTAGCGCATGCCAGCTCCACCTTAAATACTCCACCGGTCTGGAGCCAAGTCCTGGAGGAACCCTCCCTGCTAGTCCACCCCTTCCTCTGCCATGTCCTGGAGGGTAGCACTTCACTGCTGCTTACGCCCTCTGCCCTGCCTCGGCCCCCTCTCCACTTATCCACATGTGGGTGACCTTCCAGGCACAGCTCAGGGGCTCCCCATCTCCATGTGAGCCTCAGCCCTCTGTAACCACACCCTTCTCCATAGGTCTGTAAGTTTTTTTATCTCTACTGTTCATTTCACCTTAATTACTCATTGTTGATGACACCAAAGAATTGTGTAAGCTATTTATTAATCACTATGTGCCGGATACTTTCTGTCCTTACATACTTTACATACCCATTGATCCTTACCAAATTCCCATAGTAATGGTATTATTACTATGCAATAGTATATTATATTAGCAATAGTATTATCCTCATTTTTCACAAGAGGAAATTAAGACCCAGAGAGGTTATGTAACATATTAAAGGTCTCAGCAGTGGTAGAGCTGAACATCAAATTCAGGTCTGTGAAACTCAGAGCCTATGTTCTTTTCATGCTGTGTGACTTCTCAAAAAACTATGATTGTTTGCTGAATTAGTAAAGACAAAGTGATTCACATTCAGCAAACAATCATAGTGTGCCTACTACGTGCCATGCAAGTATGTAGTGTAAGACAGCTAAAGATCAATTAGACAGAAACCCAGACTTCAAAAGCTTTGAGATATACTCCTATATGATATCTCTTTTTCTGTATTTTCTGTATTTCCACGTCTATGATAACTACCTTCATACAGTAGAAACTCTGTAAATGCACTGTAAACGCACAGTTTACTGAACTGTAAATGCATGAGGTCAAGGATGGGGGTCTCAAGCAATTCTTTATTCTCAATATTTATCTCAGTATCTCGTGCATAATAGATATTCAAGAATATTTGTTGAACAAGTGAATAAAAGAGTGGACGAAAGAATATTTAAAACGGATGGAAGGCGGGTGGAATGAATTGGGAGATTGGGATTGACATATATATACCACCGATACTATGTATAAAATATGTGGGCTTCCCAGGTGGCGCTAGTGGTAAAGAATCTGCCTCCAATTCAGGAGACCTGGGCTCTATCCCTGGATCGGGAAGATCCCCTGGAGAAGGGCATGGCAACCCATTTCAGTATTCTTGCTTGAAAAATCCCATGGACAGTGGGGCCTGTTGGGCTACAGTCCTTAGGGTCACAAAGAGTTGGACATGACTGAAGTAACTTAGCACGCATGCACATATAAAATAGGCAACTAGCAAGAACCTGCTGTATAGCAGAGGGAATTCTACTCAATGCTCTATGGTGACCTAAATGGGAAGGAAATCCAAAAGAGAGGGGATATATGTAAACAAATAGCTGATTCACTTTGCTATACAGCAGAGACTAACACAACATTATAAAACAACCATACTCCAATAAAAATTAATTTAAAAAAATCAAAAATAAAAGAATTTTTTTAGGGCTTCCCTTGTGACTCAGTGGTGAAGAATCCACCTGCCAATGCAGGAGACACAATTTCGATCCCTGATCTGGGAAGATCCCATATACCACAGAGTAAGTGAGCCTTTCTGCCACGACTATTGAGCCTGTGCTCTAGAGCCCTGGAGCCACAACTACTGAAGCCCGCACCCCCCTAGAGCCAGTGTTCCGCAGCAAGAGAAAACACTGCAATAGAAGTCTGCATGTCACAACTAGAAAGTAGCCCCCACTCACCACAACTAGAGAAAAGCCTGTGCAGCAACAATGTCCTAGCACAGCCAAAACTAAATAAAATTATTTTTAAAATTCCTTTAAATAAAGCTAAAAAAAAAAAAAAAAGAATATTTACAGGGGATAAAGATGTGGAAAGTGAGGAGGGGGGAGGGCTCAGAGGATGAAGTCCTCCATTTCCATGCCCCAAGATCCCCAAGGGGAAAAGCATAAATATAGCAGTTTGAGAGCAAGAAGGAATTTAATACTATTGTCACTGCTTAGCTGATGGATGGGAGTCAAATCGTTCCCATGTTGGATATCTGGCCCACAGAGCTGATTGATAGACTCGGTACAATGTTCCCGCTCCCACACCAGGAAGAGAGGACTCCAGGTCCAGGGTTCCCAAGTTCAATAGCCTTTTCTTTTTTGCCTTAAAAAAAAAAAATTGCTGAAGCATGAGATACTTCCGTTCTCCACTGGCATCTTTTCACTATGCCCAGAGAAACAATCATATCGCATTCAGGAAGGCAAGGGCTGCAAAGGCAGGGAAACAGGAACTGTCCCCACGGATGTCCTCCCCAGGGGGGTGGCAGCCAGGGGCTGGGAACAAACGCTGTGTGAAAGGAAAGTTGGACTACATAAGAGGCTCCAGGTTGAGGGGCTGGCTCGTCCCAGCAGCCGGCAGGACCCTCAGCCACAAAGTCCAGGAACAGCATGTTATTCTTAAAAACACACTTTTCCTTCCCTACCCCCAGCCTCACATATTAAATCTCATGCGAAAGCTGAACAAGGAGCTTGTACTTCTGGTACATTCCAATTCCTTAAACCCAATGCTAGACTCTCACCAGATAAGCATCCATCTAGCTCATTCAAACACATCTCTGTTAACCCAGCTCTAACCTGGCAGCTCTGCTCACTGTCCCCAACGATGTGTCAAACACAGTCTTACTCCAATCCAACCTTCTCTTCGCCTTCTACCTTCTACCCTTCTCTCCCCTTCCTCTCTGATTAGTAAGCTTTTCCCATGGGTCCTTGACCCAGAGCATCTCAGTCAGAGTTACTTTTAAATCCCAGCTGCTAAGTCGCTTCAGTCGTGTCCGACTCTGTGCGACCCCAGAGATGGCAGCCTACCAGGCTCCCCCATCCCTGGGATTCTCCAGGCAAGAACACCGGAGTGGGTTGCCATTTCCTTCTCCAATGCATGAAAGTGAAAAGTGAAAGTGAAGTGTCTCAGTCATGTCCGACTCTTAGCAACCCCATGGACTGTAGCCTACCAGGCTCCTCCATCCATGGGAGTTTCCAGGCAAGAGTACTGGAGTGGGGTGCCATTGCCTTCTCCATAAACCCCAGCAGCACTTCCTAAGTCAGTGCTTCTTAATCTTTTTCATGGAATAAAAGAAAAAAATATTTCCAATGCACCCAGGGTTAAATACATGAAGTTGATCTCAGCCGGGGCAACTAGCCCAGGAACTCCAGATGCCCATAGGGAAAGGGGAGCAGTTCCTCAGACACACCTGTAATCCATTCAAAGTCACTGCACACAGGAGTGATGGGTAGGCTCAGGTCTATAGACAGCCTGACTTTGCTACACAGCAGTCTGCACGCTAGACCCAGAAAAAAGGAATATAGGAAATCCCCTGCCTTTGAAGAGCTTGCATGCTAGTTGAAGAAGCAGAAGATGCCTGCATGTATAAACACAAACATACACACAAAAAATCATTTTTAAGTTCTTTATGGACATAAAGATCTTGACCTTGGCATAAGAGACATATAGAAGCTTAAACTCTGGCTTTACTACTTATCTGCTGTATGAACTTAAGCAAATTAATACCTCTCTGATCTTACTTTTCCCATCTGTAAAATAGGGATAACATTCTTATCCTCACAAGAATGAGTTTTTAAATCATCTCTAAGTGAGATATAATTTACACACAATAAATTTCACCCACTAAAGAATATAATTCTCTAAGTTTCGAAAAGGGTATGCTGTCATATATTCACTACTACAATCAAAATATGAAACATTTCCATCACTTCAAAGAGTTCCTACAGCCTCTTCACAGTCAATCCCCTCCTTCTACCATATACTCAGACCCCTGACAATCGTGAATCTGATTTCCATCACTATAATTTGGCCTGTCTATTAATAATTTTCATATAAGCAGAATCATACGATCATAGCCTTTTGTGCCTGGCTTCTTTGACTTAGGATAATGCTTTTGCAATTCAATTATATTGCATATACCTAGTTTTTATTGTGTGTGTGCTCAGTCACTCAGTTGTGTCCAACTCTGCAACCTTATGGACAATCCCACCAGGCTCCTCTGTCCAAGGGATTTCCCAGGCAAGAATACTGGAGTGGGTTGCCATTTCCTTTTTCAGGAGATCTTCCAAACCCAGGGATCAAATCGGTGTCTCCTGCATTGGCAGGAAGATACTTTATCACTGAGCCACATGGGAAGTATTAATAGAATTCCATTGTATGGGAATACAACCATTTAGTCATTCTCCTGTTGATGGACACTTGGGTTGTTAATGGGTTTGCGCTTTTATGAATAAAGCTACTATGAGCAATCTTGCAAAAGTCTTTTTGCCAACATGATTTTATTTTTCTTCGGTTAATACCTAAGCATTAAACTGCTGGCTTATAGAGTATGTTTAAGTTCTTAAAAAACTTCCAAACACTAATTCAAAGTGGTGGTACCATCTGACACTCCCACCACCAGTGTATGTGAGTTCCAGTTGCTCCACATTCTTGCCAACATTTGGTGTTGTCAGTCTTTATCATTTTAGCCATTCTGGTCAGTATGTAGTGATGTTTCACTGCAGTTTTAACTTGCCTTTTACTAATGACAAATGATATTTAGCACATTTTCATGTGTATGTTAGCTATTTATACCTTTTTTTCTGAAGTGTCTTTTCCCCACTCTACTTGTTAGATTGTCTTTTTATGATTGATTTTTAAGAGTTCTTTATATATATTGGAAAGAAATTCTTTGTCAGATATGTTTTTCAAATATTTTTCCCTAGATTGCTTACCTTTTCATTTCAATGGTGTCTTTTGATAAGTAGCTTTGAATTCTGATAAATCTGATTTATCAACAGTTTGTTTCTACTTGGTTAGTGCTTTTTGTAACCTCTCTAAGAAATATTGAGAGTCCCTTGGACTGAAAGGAGATCCAACCAGTCCATCCTAAAGGAGATCAGTCCTGGGTGTTCATTAGAAAGACTGATGCTGAAGCTGAAACTCCAATACTTTGGCCACCTCATGCAAAGAGTTGACTCATTGGAAAAGACCCTGATGCTGGGAGGGATTGGGGGCAGGAGGAGAAGGGGCCGACAGAGGATGAGATGGCTGGATGGCGTCACCGACTCGATGGACGTGAGTTTGAGTAAACTCTGGGAGTTGGTGATGGACAGGGAGGCCTGGCGTGCTGCAATTCATGGCATCGCAAAGAGTTGGACACGACTGAGCAACTGAACTGAACTGAACTAAGAAATATTCTCCACTCCAAGGTCACAAAAAATATCCTCTCAGGTTTTCTTCTAGAATTTTTGCAGTTTTAAATTTCATGTTGAGGTCTATGATACATCTCAGATTAATTTTGTATGTAATATGAGATGAGAGTAAATTTCTTTTTCATATGTTTATCCAGTTGTTCCAGCACTATGTTGGAAAAGGTTTTTCTTTCCTCTACTGAACTTATTTGTCAAAAATCAATTGAACATATATGTATGGATCTCTTTCAGAACTCTATATTCTGTTCCATTGATCTATTTTTCTATGTTTATATCAATTCACTGTGTTAAATACTATAATTGTAAAACATTTATTTAATCAGATAATGGGAATTCACCAAATTTGTTCTTTTTTTTAGATTATCTTGATTGCTCTAGTCTTCTGTATTTCTACATAAGTTTTAGAATTAACATACCAATTTGCATTTTTTAAAAACCCACTGGAATTTTGATTAGGATTACAGTAAGTCTATAGATGAATTTGCAAAGAATGAGCACCTTAGCAATACTGATTCTTCGAATCCATGAACATTACAATTAGTTCTCTGTTTAGATCTTCATTAATTTCTTTCAATGATGTTTTGTACTTCTCAGTGTAGATATTTTGCACTTATATTAAATTTATTCTTAAGTATTTGATGTTTTTAACACTATTACAATAATACTTTTACATTTTATTGTCCAAATTTTTGGTGCTAGTATAGGTACATATAACTGATCTTTGCATATTGATTTTGTTGTCCATAACTTTTTAAGTGCACTTATTAGTTCCAATAGAGTTTTTTCTTTGTTTGTTTAGATTCCACAGAATACATAGTAATAATGCCATTGGATAATAAAGGTAGTTTTACTTCTTTTACAAAGTTTATTTCTTTTGCTTGCAATACTGTATTGTCTAGGGCCTTTAATACATTACTGAATAGAATTAGAGCATTTTCCTGATCTAAAGAGAAAAGCATTCAATGTTTTACTATTAAATATGATATTAGTTGTAGAATTTTTCATTGATGTCTATTATCAGATTGAAAAGGTTATGTTCCTCTCTGGTGAGCATTTTAATCAGGAATCGGTGTTGGATTTTTTCCAATTTTTTTTCCCCTGTATTTATGGAGTTGATCATATGGCTTTTCTTCTTTATTCTCTAAATGTGGTGAATTACACTGATTGATTTTCAAACATTAAATTATCCTTGTATTATTTGTGATAAACTCCACTTGGTCTTAATAAATTATCCTTAATAAAATTTTTTAAATTATTTCTTTCATGCATTGTTAGATTAAGTATGACAGTAATTTGTTGAGAAGTTTTTTTTATATCTATATGTTCTTGAAAGAAATAGTCTTCAGTTTTCTCATAAAGTCCTTTTTTCTGGTTTTGGAATCAGTATAATGCTGATTTCATAAAATTATTTGGGAAGCTCTCTCTCCTCCTCTGTTTTCAGAAAGAATTTATATAGGGAATAGTATTTTTTCTGTTTAGATAATTGACAAAATTCACCATAAAACAATATGGATGGGCTGTTTTCTTCATGAAAAGGCTTAAATATTAGAACTTTTTTCTTTTTTTCCAATTTTTTGTTTTTCCTGAGTCAATTTTCTTATGTTTTTAATGGATTTGTCTATTTTAATCTCAATTATCATATTTATTGGCATAAAATTATTTATAAAATTTTTCTTATTGTCCTTTTAATATCTGTAGCATCTATACTTATATTCTTTCTTTCATTCTTGATTTTGGAGTTTTCTTCATTGATGAGCCTTACTAGGAATTTATGGATTTTATTAATCTTTTCCAAGAACCAACTTTTAGCTTTATTAATTTTCCATTGTTTGTCTTTTCTTCTATTTAATTAACTTTAGTTCTTCATTATTTCATGCCTTCTATTTCCTTTGTATTTAATTTACTCTTTTTCTAGCTTCTTTAGGTGAATGTGGAAATCACTGATTTTAAACATTTCTTCTTTTCTTAAAAAAAATATTTAAAGCTTTAAATTTTCCTTCAAGCCTTTCTTTAGATGTATACCAACATTTTGTTTCATTCAGTGAAAACTACTTTCTGATATCTCTTGTGAATTCTTCTTTGAGACACAGTTTATTTATAAATGCATTGTTTAATTTTCAAATATTTGAGAATTTTTCTTGATACCTTTTTGTTATTGGTTTTTAATTTAATTTTATTATAGTCAGAGAATATATTTTGTGAGATAGTAATCTTTTGAAAGTACTGAGTTATTTTATGGTTCAGCTTATGGTCCAACTTGGTGAATATTCCCTGGGCTCTTGAAAAGAATGTTTATTCTGCTAACATAGGGTGAAGTGTTCTATAAATGTCACTAAGTCAAGTTATTGACTGTGTTGTTCTAAGCTTTTTATCCTTACTGATTTTTAAAATTTACTTGTCCTATAAATTACTTAGAGAATGTTATTAAAATCTCCCATTATGGAGATTTCCCTGGTGGCCTAGTCATTAAGACTCCACACTTCAACTACAGAGGGTACAGATTGGATCCTTGGTCAGGGAACTAAGATCCCACATGACATGTGGTGCAGCCTAAAACAGAAAAACCTCCCACTATAATTGGATATTTGTCTGTCCTTTTAGTTCTGTCACATTTTCCTTCTGTTATTAGATGTGTATTTAAAGATGTTATGTTTTCCTGATGAACTGACCCTTTTATCATTATGAAACAGCCGTCTTTTTTTTTTAAAGAGCCCTCTTAATCTCTGAAAATACTCTTTGACTTAAGTCTGCTAATATTAATATAACCATGTCAAATTGCTTGTACTATTGTTTAATTGTGTATCTTTTTTCCCATCCTTTGACTGTAAACCCCGATGTGTGTTTTTTGTATTTATACTGTGTCTCCTCTAGATATCATATATACTTGAGTCTTGATATTTTTTTACTCATCTGAAAAATCTATCTTTTAAATATTTAGTCCATATTCATTTAATGTAACTATTAAGATCATTGGGTTTAAGCCTATCATCTTGCTATTTCTTTTCTATTTGTCTCATCTAGATTTTTTTCCCCTGTATTTCTCCTTTTCAGCCTTTTAGTTTAGTTTTTGTTTTTTTTTTTATTAATGGAACATCTTCAGTATTCCCATTTGTTTCCTCTACTGGCTTTTAAATTATACCCCTTTGAGTTTTTTCTCTTAGCAGTTGCTCTAGATATAACAACAACCCACATACTACAATGAAGATGGAAGATTCCGTGTGTCACAACTAAGACCCAGCACAGTCAAATAAACAAAGTAACTAAAATAAAATAAATATTAAAAATAAGACAGTCCTCTGATTTAAATACATATTTATTTCGTCATTCATTTCAGTTGATCTGAGTTTTCATCTGGTATCATTTTCCTTTAGCCTAATAAGTATTCTGCAACATTTCTTATAATACAGATCTGCTGGCAACAAATTCTCTCAGCTTTTCTTTATCTAAAAGTGCTTTATCCCACCTAAGATTTGAGGGATATTATCACAAAATATTGAACTCTGTGTTGACAGGGATGGTTTTTTTCTCCACGTGTCATTCATTTTCTTCTAGCCTCTTTTGTTTCTTATGAGAGGTCAGCTCTAGTTTGTTTCTTTGTTCTCCTATATCTAATTTCCCCCCTCCCCACTTCTGGCTGCTTTAAGATTTTCTATTTATTTTGGATTTTCAAAAAATTGACTGTAATTTCCTGAACAGCAATTGAATTGATGAACACTGAAACTGGACCAGCATATTCAGACTGCAGATTAAATCTCTGGAAACATTTCTTAGTATACTTTAGTCTACTTCACAGTTTCCCAGCTAAGAAGGCATTAAAGACCTTGAAGAGGATAGAGATTAGATGCCCAGAACAAGGAGGTAGAAAAATAAAGCCATGAGAAAAGGTTAACTAGAAGATAAGAAGTCTGGAGGGACTCATGAAGAGAAAATGCACAGATACCTAATAATAACTACATAAATGTTGAGCTCTTCCTAAGTAAAAATTCATTTTAATATCAGAGTTGTTTAATAATGAAATAGGCTGTCTCAAAGAAGTGAGTTAATGGTCACTGAAGTATTCAAATAGGAGCAGTAAGAGTCCTTGTCTAGAAGCTGGAAAAGATGGTTCTGTCTTGGGCTGGGAATGAGCCAGTCAACATCTATGTTTTCATCAAATTGTAGTATTCTATAATTCAATTTCAGAATTTTGGGGTACTCTTTCATTCATTCGTTTAACAAATACCAAATGCCTATGATGTGCAGAGTGCTGGGAATACCATAGTGAGCAAAATAACACAGTTTCTGTCCTTAAGGAATTTACCCATCAGCAAAGGGACAAGAAGAAATAATTCTGGGCTCTAGCACTAAGGATGTAGATAAGCTCTAAGAAAGTTTGCTTAGTTGTTAAACACAGCAGTTTTGTAATTTATATCCCGCTCCTGTAAATCTTTTAATATAGGATAGATTCTCATCTACCTGGGACATTTTAAAATGTAATCAGGGAATTCTTGTATACAGAGGAATGAACCATCTAGTCACTTGAAATCTTTTCTATTCTTGTGAACCAATTATCATCTGAACACATTTGGGACTATGTCAACTTAGAATATTTCATTCAAAATCTTCATGCTACTTCCTAATCTCAAGTAAGCAAAGTTTACAAGATGGACAAATCTCTTTATCCTTCTATTTAAAAGGGAAACTGAGTGAGATAAAATGATCTCCCAGGACCAAAAGCCAACTTAGAAAAGTATCCTTTATTACCATTGATATTTACTGAATATCTACTATGTGTTATGCACCTACCAGCCTAGGTATCTTAAGTACATTATATTATTCATTCCTTCCAACAATCTTAAGGCTATGTATTGTTATTAGCACTTTAAAATGAGAAAACTGAAGCCCAGAAAGTAAATATAATTTGCTAGTAAGGAACAAGATCAGGATTCAAGCCCAGATCTGATTCTAAGACCTCTGCTCTTGCCCTCTGTACTGTAGTACGATCATACGCAAAGTGTATATAGTAATTGAGCTTGTAATTCTCTAGGCTCTGCGGGCCAGGAGACATCCATGGCATGCCCTCTCACTCAGGGAAGACACATCTTGCCCCAGAACGTGGAGGGTCCTAGCTACACAGGTTAGAGAATAGCAGGACCCTGAGCCTTCAGGGCCAAGCAACATATCTCCTAATGGCTGGGAGACAATGCTCCTGATGAGGAGATGGATCTACTGCTAATTAAAGTCTTCATTTGAGCTGGGTCCAGCCTCCTTCCAGGGCCAGAGGCAGTACAGATTAAGCCTCTAATCCAGGTGACACTGACTTGCTTTCTGATGCCAGAATCACCCTCTGATATACTGGGGAAATTTTTTTTCCATTTGCTAATTGGATACCAAAGTGTTATCCTTCTTACCAATTCTGTAGGAAACCACTGACATGATTACATTTATCATACTCTTCAAAACATCCTGGAAGATATTTTATAAGAGAAGGCATAGGTAATCCCTCAGAAGTCAAATACCAAAGCACTGCTATATCCCTCAAGAAGCCTTTTCAAACCCAGGTTGTGTACTCCATTATTACACTTAATCATATGACAGTTCATAGCACCGTTATTAGTGTATGTTTCCCATCCACTTTACTACATACAAGTCCTGGTGAAACAACTTTTGGAAACAGATAGATCTGGATTCAAATTCAGTCTCTATCACATACCACTTCTATTTGGAGTTAGGCAGATTGTTGAATTGCTGAATTTCTCTGACTCTCTGTTTCCACATATTAAATTTGGGTTGACAATATTCCCCATTAGAGAATAATTCTTAGAATTAAAATAGACAATGTGTATAAAAACACCTAGCTAGTTAACTAATAGACATTTGGCCCAGGGTTCTTTCTACCTGGAGAGCAGAGGCCACACCTTTGTCATCTTTGCATCCCTCCAAGTACTTAACTTAGATGCTTGAACTTCCAAAATGTTCAGTCTCTGTTTGCTGAATGAGGAAAGCACTCTGAACTTGCAACCAAAGGGTCATACTTACTGCCTGTGTAGCTGTGAACCATATGCTTCCCTTTGATGAAACTCAACTTTCTTACTGGTAACATAGAGTTGATACCATTTATCTCATCTGGTTGTTGTAAGGATGCAGTAAGCATCACTGTGCCAAGCTCAGTGCTTCTAAACTATACATTAAAATTAGAATGCGGGAGCTTTTGAAAAATACTAATCCCTAACCCTACCTAGGGCTTCCCTGGTGGCTCAGAGGTTCAAGCGTCTGCCTCCAATACAGGAGACCCGGGTTCGATCCCTGGGTTCGATCCCTTGGTTCGATCCCTTGGTTCAATCCCTGGGTCTGGAAGATCCCCTGGAGAAGGAAATGGCAACCCACTCCAGTATTCTTGCCTGGAGAACCCCATGGACAGAGGAGCCTGGTAGGCTAGAGTCCATGGGGTTGCAAAGAGTCGGACACGACTGAGCGACTTCACTTCACTAACCCCACCTAAGTCATGAAAAAGAAGTCTCTAGGGGTGGGGTCTTGGCAATGTATAAATTTCTACAGGAGCATCTAGTGGAGAATGAAGGCTGAAAATCCCTAGCACGTGTCTGATGAACAGCAAGCACCCAGTTAAGTGTTCTTCCTTCCAGGTAGAAGTAGTAGAAGTGGTGACGACGGGAGCAACTTCCTAGGGGAAAGGCTCATTATTTCAGAATCATTCCACACATATCCTGTCACTTAGAAATTCATATTTAAAAATTACCTTAAAGATTGACATACTGCTAGGTTGGTTATATTTATAAATATTTATAATTTAAGCTGGTGGAACCCTTTGAAAGCATCTGGTCCACACCCCTCATTTTGTGGATAAGGAAACTGAGTCCCAGAGAGAGGAAATGGTTTTCGCCATGTCTCATAGTGACAAGAACACAAGTCTGCAAACCACCAGACCGTTTTTGTACTGGATAATGAGATTTTGCTCAAGCTACCAACTAACTGAAAGCAATGGAAGGACAAGACCTTGAACAGGTGCACAAACCTTGTGCACGATACTATACGTGCTGCAGATACAAGAATAATTCAAGCGGGGATTCTACCCTGATGGAGAGATTAGAGATTTTCTGAGAAAATCTTAGAGAAAGGAAGGTGGATTTCTCTTTCCTTGCAGTATTGCCTTGGACCAGGGGTAGGGGGATCACTGCATCAGTGCATCATGAAAAATCATCCTCATGCTACCCTGGGCACCTAATCTAAACTCAGTTGTTACTGTTGTTGTTGTTTATTCTTAATATAATATGAGTATTATAAGCCAAGTTTAACTAATACAGACTGACCACATCAGAGGTTTCTGGAAAATACATATTTTAAATTTACATAATTGAGATTTCCTGCTGTGACTGGAATCTGTACAGATTAATTCTTCCAGTTAGAAAATCTGGATAAAATATTTGAAGTAAAGGCATCAATTTGAAGGTTCAGAGGGCTACCAAGACGTCAAACACTTGAGGACAAAGACTTTGACAATAAAGAGATGAGCACAACTTTCAACTTTACTATCTTAGACACATTTGTTGATTTAAAAGTGGGGACTATGAGGCTGGGAGACTGAGCAGAGCCACTGGCAGCCTTAAACACTGGGAGAACAAAAACTGGAGTCAGGGTCCACCAAGGAGGAGGAACTCTGATAACACCCTAGGCTTTCACTTAAGACCTCTAAAAGGTTACATTTTAGGAGTGAATGTCAACCTGAAATAGACAAAAAAGGATAAATCTCAAAAAGGATAAATCTCAGTTCTCAATGAATTCAGTCATCAATTGGATTGGGATAATTTCCCTCTAGACTTCTGCGAGAAGCAAATGTATTTATCTCTGAAGCAAAGGAATGTCAGTAAGAGCTTCTGATAGTTTATACACAATGCCCAAGATTCAAACAAAAGTTACGGAAGCAACAGGAGACAAGACTGAATGTGTGAAAAACAAGAGGGGGAAGAAAACAGAAAATGAGAGACCCAGAGAGACCAGACCCAGATCCATGAGAGATTCAGATCCTGACATTATCAAATTAAAATAATTGTGAATAATATACTCAAAAATAGATAAGATGGAAAAGTTTCCTCAGAGAACTGGAAAATATTTTTTAAAGAATCAAATGGAAATTCTAAAACTGAAAGAAATACAATAACTTAAATTCAGAATTCAACAGATAGATTTGACAGCACATTAGACAGTTGAAAAGTAGATTCGCAAACCAGAAAAAAAAAAAATCAATAGAAAATATCCAGACACAGAGAAAGAGAGAGAGGAGTACAGAAAAGAGCATGAGACATATGGACACGGTGAAAGGTCCAACAGACACAGTATTTATCTTTAAGGAAGTGAGAGAGTGAATGGGGAAGAAGCAATATTTGAAGAGATATCAGCTGAGAATTTTCCACAACTCATTAAAGGCATCAAGCTCCACACTGAGAATCTCTGTGAATCCAAGCAACAAAATACAAAAACCAAACAAACAAACAACCCCACAACTAGGCACATTATCGCAAAACTGTTGAAAATCGAGATCAAGGAAAAACTAAAAAAATAAGGGGCAGGGGGCAAGGGAAGGGGAAAATGGAATCACATTACCTACAAAGCAGCAAAATAAAATTGACAGATGACTTCCCAATAGAAACCAGAAAGCAATGACATATTTTAAAGTGCTGAAGAAAATAACTGCAGTCTAGAATTTGATAACCCATCAGAAAAAATTATCATTGGTGAAGTTTAAGTTCACCCGTTTTCAAACAAACAAAAGAGAGATTTCGTCAAAAGTAGGCTAGCACTGAGAGAAAAAATAAACGTAGTTTTTTAGGGAGAAATAAAATTATCCCAGATAGTATATTGGAGATGCAAAAAGGAAAAGAGGAAATAGAAATGATAAATATGTGGATGATTCTAAAGGAATATTGTATAAATTGATAGTATCATGTAATGAAACCCCAGTTCCCAAAGCTGCTCGCCTGATGCAGGCAAAACCACCGTAGTCACTCAGGTGATAATTAGAAATCCTTCCACATTTATCAACCATCGCATTTTTTTCTCACTTTTCTTCTTAAGCCACAGACAATTTATCTGCTAATCATTAATACTAAGTTTCATTATCATTTGTTAGATTAGTTCGTCTTTGGCCAGGATGAGTTGATCTGTTATGATAATGCTCTTCCAGTACATCTGAGCATGTCTTCTTCAATACACTATGTACAAACGCCTGTACAGTCTTTGCCAAGATAATCTGATGAATTCTTGGCCCCAGGATCTAATAATATATATTTAAAAAGTAAAGGTCTACCTTCTCCTTCATTGCCATTTATTTTCTGCTTCTGCCACCAACAATGTTGGAAGCTTTAGTACACTTTGCTCTATGCCAGCACCAATTATTCAATTCAGAGTCACAACCACAGCCATCTTCAGTTTCACCCAAATGCAAACCTCTCTTTAAGCTAGAATTAAGCACAGTTTTGAGTATGGAATTTAGGCTAATCAGGTATATATGCAGTGCAGCTCTTTCAGGTTTTTAAATTTAGACTTGCTAGTATATCATTGTACATTATTGACTAGTCTGTACTCTACAGATACTCAAGATGTAATGGGTCCAAATGTTGATTCCTTCTACTGGTTGTTATTTAGTCAATAAGTCATGCCCGCCTCTTTTGTGACTCACGGACTGTAGCCCACCAGACTCCTCTGTCCACCAGATTCTCCAGGCAAGAGTACTAGAGAGGGTTGCCATTTCCTTCCCCAGGGGATCTCCACAATCCAGTGATCGAACCCATGTCTCCTACATTAGGGGCAGATTCTTTACCACTGACCACCAGGGAAGCCCTTCTATTGGTTACTTATACTGCTTTTTTTATTTTAAATCTAAGTTTCAAAGAAGTTCAAGTTACTGCCTGGTGATGTTAAGTGAGAAAAACTATATTCATTCATTCAACAAACAATTTTTGAGCACTCAATACAACAAGATTCCCGCAATGACATAAACTGGAGTTAAGACAATTGAACATGGCTCCTATCCTCTATCCAGTCCCCATTCTCACATGTGGTAGTCTGTTTGTTTTAGTTGCTAAGGTGTGTCCGACTCTTTGCAACCCTATGGACTGTAGCCTGCCAGACTCCTATGTCCATGGGGTTCTCCAGGCAAGAATACTGGAGTGGGTTGCCATTTCCTTATCCAGTATATATAGTGTATTTATATATATGCCTTTGGAAGCAGAGAAGGGAGGGTGAATCTCAACATCCCCAGTATCTTCTGGATATATTTTCTTGAATTAGGCCAATAAATGGGTACTACTCACCCCGAGATTGCTAGAATTACTGTTTTTGCCCTAGAAATTACAACAATAGATCACAGAAGCATCCCCAGCAATATTTAAGATAAAAAAGATAACTGACACCAGGGGTTGCCAAAACTCAGCCAGGTGTTGATAAATTTGGATGGGAACTCTCTGCTGGCTAGCTGAACTGGTTAGCCCCAATTATTTCATTAACCTTATTAATTTGACCCCTTGTCTTTTGTTAGTGAATTTTTGGACACCACTTAATCAAAGATTAGTGAAATTTTATTGATATGAATTTTAATTAATAAGCCCTCAAGGAACTTGCATTTTATTGGAGGGGCTAGCTAAACTAATCAATAATTATAATCCAATTTAATAAATTCCATAATAGAGATATGGATAGGATGAGGTTATCCCAACCAACCAAACAAGGGGATAATTGACTGTTTTTCTTTTATCAAGTTTTTCAAGAGGATGACCAGGATGATCATCTTCATTGTAAACACTTTTAGACTTTGAATAGATTGTTAAGAATGATGAATTTTAGATCTTTGTCAGAGCAACAGCTAAGTGTACTAAACTAAATACTACAAATGTATCACCACTATCCCTTATTGCAATTTTCTTTAATTGATTATATTCAATGTTATCATCACTGTGGTTATTATTTCAGTGGTTCTTAAAGTTAGAGCCACATTAAGTCCACTCTTAAACTAAGCTAATTAACTCCTAAGCAGGTATAATCATGAACTCTATTTGACTATGCTAGTGGAAAAAAAGGCCGGTTTAAGAGGTTATAAAAATTATTAAACTTAAAACTAACATGAGGGAGAAAAAAGATCCCTTTGGGGCAAAAGCTTTTTTATTTCTAAGAATAGAAGAAAAGGCAACAGGCAAAATCATACAGTTGGAAGTTTAACATTTTATAAGGCATCTGGAGAGAAGTCAGAAGAGAAGGCAGTCCAAGGTTCATTTCTTATGGACAGTACAAAATGAAGGAAGACTGGAGACCAGAAATCCCCAGACACTATAATCTTCTCAAGGTTCTTACCTTGCTCTCCCTGCACAGTTCTTCTACAGCCTCTTCTTCCAATCTACGTTAGCAGTCAGCCAAATAGCAGCCGACTGGTCTGGTTACAAAGGAATTCCCCACCCCCAAGAATGGCTACAATAGGGTTTCAAAAATGCAATTTATAAGCAAAAATTTACAGCAGGAAACATGAAAGGAATCGGGTTATGCATAAACCATGAGACATATCTGCCAGGGCTCTCTTCCTTAAAAGGTTGGATCTAATTATACAAGGAGACATAAAGGAGATGGAGTTAGCGTGAATGACCCCCAGAGTTTCACATTCCCAAGACTAAGGGACAAGGGGAATGGGAGGACTTTGGTGTCTCTCTAAACAGAAATAACTCCAGCTTGGCGATGAGCTATGTGTCCCTTCTTTCTGTGATCCTCTGGGCCTTGGTCCCTTTTATGCTCTTGTATACTTGCCCAGTTATGTGTCTCGGTTTCTTTTATCCAAGCCCTCTCCTGACTGATTATATTTTATCTCTAGCTTTAATGGGCATGTGAGAGTACAGGATCTTCCACCCTTATGTCAGAGCAGACATCTTATTTCCTAGTCTTTCATTCCAGGGCCCACCCAATAAAACATGCTGAGCTTAAAATGATGTAGGATCTGCTTCCACGAACGCCCAGTTTAAAGCTCAGTTGTAGACTCTTCCTTCCCCTCCCCTGCTTGTCTCTTTAACAAGGGAAAGCAAATAATGTTACCAGAGTCTTGAACTCCAGCTCTTATCTCTATCTCTGCATTCTCCAAAGTACCACGTGATGGAAAAAAAAACAAGCTTTAAAGTTCAGGGGGACTTGGGTATAAATCCAGATTCTGCCACCTCTTCGCATTGTGACCTTGGACAAGTGAATCAATATATTTAACCTTCATTCCCCCCATCTGTACAATGGGAATAAGCTTACATGATTAAATGAAATGATAAATGCAAAGGTACAAGCCATATAATGTGTATTTAGTAAGTGCTAACTATTAGAGAAAAAAAAGACTCTTCAATTTTAGGTATATACTTTTTTCATCCTCACAATAACATTGAGGTTCACATCCACAGATGTCTAACTCTTAGCATGTTACGGCAATTGAGACCTACATTGTGTCAGTTCCTGATAGCATGAGTGATGGACAGTAGCAGACCTTCTTACTTATAACTTTGGTCAAGAAGTCTTTTCTTTTTGTGTGTCAGATTTCCAACCAAACCAGGTGATGAATTCGCAGAGCTGAACCCGTATCTCTGCTCCAGTAATGGACGGAATCATTTCTCAACCTAATCCCACCCAATCCTGGGGTCTTTCTTATTCACCATGTAGAGTTTGGAGAAGAAAGTTGGCATCCTTCAAGAGAGAAAGTTCCAGCAGAAACAGTGGCCCAGAATTTAACCAGGAACAACCTGGTGACCATTCAGAGACTTATCATGAGTCCAGACAAAGACAGAGCAGGGAACTGCTTTATCTTTCAGTTAACACTTCACAGTTTTCAAAGGGCTTTCATGTTTCTAACCTTCTGGGAAGGCCAATTATTAATTATTTGCATATTCAACTCTCCCCATGTCTCCTCCATTGAGAAAATACTAATTAGTCCGTTACTTATACGTATTATTCGGTCCATGTCGATCTCCAAGAGGACTGACACCACATGTAACTGATGTAGCATTGTATTTCCAGCCTCTAGCCCAGTGCCTGGTACAAAGTGGGTACTCAATAAATATTTGGTGAATGAAAAGAAGTTACAACACCCATATGCCCATCAGTCTCTAATAAAATATTTTTCATCAGGCTAACAAGTTTAGTTGGAAAATTAATCTACGGCCAAGGCAAATGTCATGACATTTCCCAAAGCTAAAAGTAAGTATCTTTTTGGATAATCCCGGCTACTGCTCCACAGATCATCAGAAAAGGACTGTAGACACCCTTAACTCTCTGTGGTAATGAATCATCATCTCATTTAAGAAGCCAGCTGAGTATTTTCTTCCCAATTCCATTTCATCAGTTTTACTTAAACAGCTGTCAACCCTAATCGGTTGTTTCTCCAGATTAATTCTGCTCACTTTAAAAATTTTTTTATTTTATATTGGAAGTATAGCAGATTAACATTGCTGTGATAGTTTCAGGTAGACAGCAAAGGGATTCAGCCATACACATACATGTATCCATTCTTCCCCAAACCCCTTCTCATCCAGGTTGCCACATAACATTGAGCAGTGCTCCCCGCGCTGTACAGTAAGTCCTCGTTGGTTATCCATTTTAAATATTCTGCTCATTTTTTTAGAATGACTGATGACACTTCACCCCCATTCTGATCTTTCTATTCTTCAAGATCTTCCTTCTAGAAGACAGCAATATCATTTAGAGACTGTCTTATCAAAGTGGTCCAGGACTTATGAAGCATCCTAAAATTCATTATACATATTTTTTTTAATTTTAAGAAATTCTTAGATTTCTCTAGAGTGGTCTTTTCTGATTCCCACCCATAGCTTTTTCTTTCTTTCTTTCTTTCTTTCTTTCTTTTTTTTTTTTTTTTTTTAGCATTTTCCTGTTAGACACTCTCAAAATAAGTAAGTATTGAGGGAGGTGTGATAGAAGCCCTGAGATGTGCTTCATTTCTGGCCTTGCCCCAGATGCACTGCGGTTGTGCCCGAGGCTGCCAACACGGCTGAATGACATGTCATACACACTGTCCATGACCAGTCCTGTCAGCCAATGCCGAAAGCTGCTTTGATTAATTTTATTTTTAAATGCAATTGCTGTGTGGGTGGGGCATAGATCCTGCCTCTGCAAGTTTGGAGCAGGGCACATAATCTGTCTCTTTCACCTCTTTGTCCACTTGCAAAACTGGCACGGCAATGAGATTTGTCTTTCCACATTGATATATGGTAAGACATGAACTATCCAGGCCCACTGATAGTTTGACCATGAAAAGTGCCATCCGAACAGCTCAAAAGGATGTCTTCTGAACTCTCTGTGTCACACCTTGTATCTTTAGCAAGGTTCCCTCGGCTGTGTACTGAGTCCCCAGCCCCAGCCTTTTAGTAATTGTATAAGCAGCAAACACAGATCCATCTTAGTGCAAATGAAGCCAAAGGAATTCCCCTAAAACATACATCATGGCATTCAAAAGAGTTTGGATGGTCTAACACACAGCTCCACAGGCAATGAAGGCTGGCCTCCTTTGGGTACTTACTCTGTGCCAGGAACTGTGTTTAGTACTTTACCTGCATTAGCTATTCAGTCCTAACAATTACCATATTACATAGGTGCTATTATTAAACTTCATTGTATAGATCAGGAAACTGAGGCACAGAGAGATTAAATGGTTTCCTTGATATCACACATCTAGTATGTGGCAGAGTCCAGATTTGAGCCAGCTGGCTTAGCCATCACACTGTACTGCATTTCCAGATAATGAGAGCAGCCATTCATGTGCCAGCCATCGGGCCAAGTACTCTACAGAGATTATCTTATTAAATCCCCATAGCAGTCATCCCCATCTACAGATGATAACACTGAGACTTCAAAGAATTAATCTGCCAAATATCACAGAGCTAGAGAGTGGGAGGCTCAGAGACAGGCTGTCTGATTATAGTGTCTGAGAGCAAAGGAAATACTAGATCATGTTGAGAAAAGTCAGTGATGAACTCTAACTACAGGGTCTTCCATGCAAGACACCCTCATCCTTCAAAAGGTCATGCAAATGTGCTTGCTGGATCTGGTGAGGAGGGAGATTCCTCAGGAGTCTTCACTCTAAGGGATGTGCAGACAAACCAAGGGGAGAATGAACTTCCACATAGGCTCCTGGAGTCTACTGAGGCAGGCTTTCACCTGTGATCAGCCAGCAGGCTCTTGGAGGGCCAGGCTAAGGGTGGGTAGCCCACAGCCGAGGAAGCCCCCTCCCAACCACCTTCCACATGGCCCCAGCAGCCCCACCCACCCTGCCCCAGCAACAGAGGCTTCGTGCAGCATTCAGGTGGATGGGTTAGATTCACACAACCTCAGCCTTAACTCTTAAAATGGACACTCTGCTGTTCTAAGCAGGATGGCCCCAGAATGTTTCTGTCTCCTGTGAATCTAATCTCTGAGATCAGTCTTCCATTTGCTGAAGTTTATCCTTTGCCATCACATGAAGCAACACTCTATTCAATCCACATTTGCCTTTTAAAAAAATTTTTTTAACTTTTTATTTTGTATTGGAGTATAGCCAATTACTTCATGGCATCAAGTCGTGCATGCATGCTCAGTCGCTTCAGTCATGTCCGACTCTGTGCGACGCTATAGATTTTCACCTGCCAGGCTCTTCTGTCCATGGGATTCTCCAAGGCGAAAATACTGGAGTGGGTTGCCATGCCCTCCTCCAGGGGACCTTCCCAACCCAGGGATCGAACCCGTGGTGTCTCCTGCATCTTCTGCATCACAGGTGAATTCTTTACCACTGAGCCACCCAGGAAGCCCTGGCATCACCACATCATGGCAAATAGAAGGGAGGAAAGTGGAAGCAGTGACAGATTTTATTTTCTTGGGACCCAAAATCATGGACAGTGACTGCAGCCATGAAATTGAAAGATGCTTGCTCCTTGGAAGGAAGGCTATGACAAACCTAAAAAGCGTATTGAAAAGCAGAGACATCACTTTGCCCACAAAGGTCCGAATAGTCAAAACTATGGTTTTTTCCAGCAGTCATGTATGGATGTAAGAGTTGGACCATAAAGAAGGCTGAGCACCAAAGAACTGATGCTTTCAAATTGTGGTTTTTTTAGAAGATTCTTGAGAATCCCTTGGATAGCAAGGACATCAAACCAGTCAATCCTAAAGGAAATCAACCCTGAATATTCATTGGAAGGATTGATACTGAAGCTGAATCTCCAGTACTTTGGCTACCTGATGCAAAGAGCCGATTCATTGGAAGAGACCTGATATTGGGAAAGACTGAAGGCAGGAGGAGAAGAGGGAGACAGAGGAAGAGATGGTTGGATAGCATCACTGACTCAATGGACATGAGTTTAAGCTAACTCCGGAGATAGTGAAGGAGAGGGAAGCGTGGCGCCCTGCAGTCCATGGGGTCACAAAGAGTCGGACATGACTTAGCAACTGAACAACAACAACATAGCCAACTAACAATGTTATGATAGTTTCAGGTGAATAGAGAAGGGACTCAGCCACACATAATACATGTATCTATTCTCCCTTAAACTCCCCTCCCATCCAGGCTGCTACATAACATTGAATAGAGTTCTCTGTGCTCTACAGTAGGTCCTTGTTGGCTATCCATCTTAAATATAGCAGTGTATACAGGCAACCACAAGTTTGTTGTCTAAGTCTGTGAGTCTCTTTCTGTTTTGTAAGTTCGTTTTTAGATTCCATCCCTTATATAGGGATGTCATACGATGTTTCTCTTGTTCTAAATTCACTCATTACGACAATCTCTAGGCCCATCCATGTTGTGCATACATTTGCCTTTTTATGATCAAATATTGCCCCCAGTGTAACAAGGAATACAGCAGAATTGCGCAGGACCAGTGGAAGCAAAGACAGGCCTGGGAGAGGGAAGAGAGAGATGCAGAAAAGAAACTCTTAGGTTTGGTGGTTTGGAATTTGGGGGCTGTGGGAGACGCAGGGACAAATATTTCAGTGATGAAAGGGGCTAGTGAGTAGGAAGGGGACAAGGGGGGCAACTGGTGGCTATCCTCTGCAATTTCCAGCTCCACCAGGAAGGGCACCAGAAGGTGGCCCAGAAGATGTGGTCACACAGTAAACAGTTCCCCAAATGTGGCCAGCCCGGGTCTTTCTCCTTTGCATTTCCTATCATCTCAGCCCTTCCCACTGAGACCAAGTCCATCTATTCTGGTGTGATTAAAAAGAGCTCACTTGACTCCCTCTTCCCTCGCAGACCTTGTATTGGATTATTTTTTGGCCGGCCCTCTGAAGTTGTCCTAAAAACCGTGCCTGGAGCAAAAGAGGGACAGCATCGCCCTCTAGTGACTCAAGGCCAACCCCTGTGGTGCTCTGGAAGCTTTCCTGGACAGCTAGGCAGAAGCACATCGCCAGAATGGAAATACCTCCCTTAGAACCTCTGACTGTTAAATGGCTTTAACAGTCCTTTTGCCCAAGTGGTGAGGTCTCCACATATCACCCTGCTCCCCCTATCCTGCCAGCCAGTTTCCTATACAGACAAATGAGGACTGTCTGCAGTGTCTAGCTCTTTTTTCTTTTAACTATATTTCAAGTTGATTTGCAATGTTGTATTAGTTTCCGTTGTATAGGCTTTCTAGGTGACTAGTGGTAAAGAACCCGCCTGCCAATGCAAGAGATGTAAGAGATGCGGGTTCAACCCCTGGGTCAGGAAGATCCCCTGGAGAAGGGCATGGCAACCCACTCCAGTATTCGTGCCTGGAGAATCCCATGGACAGAGGAGCCTGGCAGGCTTTGGTCCATAGGGTCGCTAAGAGTTGGATACAATTGAAACAACTTAGCACATAAATATATGCTGTTTTTAATATTCTCTTCCATTATAGATTATTACAAGATATTCAGTCTATTTCCTAGTCTATACTGTAGGTCCTTATAGGTTATCTGTTTTATATATAGTCATAGCTGTTTTTGTTTAGTCACTAAGTTGTGGCTGACACTTTGTGACCAACTCTTTGTGATCCCATGGACTATAGCCTGCCAGGCTTCTCTGTCCATGGGATTTCCCAGGCAAGAATACTGGAGTGGGTTGCCATTTCCACCTCTAGGAGATCTTCCCGACCCAGGGATTGAAAACGTTTCTCCTGCATTGGCAGGCGGATTCTTTACCACTGAGCCACCAGAGAAGCCCATATATAGTAGTATGTATATTTTAATCCCAGACTCCTAATTTATCCCCTCTTCTTCCCCTTTGGTAACCATAAGTTTGTCTTCTATGTCTGAGTCTATTTCTGTTTAGTATATAAATTCATTTGATTCATTTTTTTATGTACATTGCTTCTGTAAGAAAGCTTGTGGGTTGGTAAGTCAGCAGATCAGGACTGGAAAGAAAAAAGGAATTCTGGTGTCTTTGTTTCCATTTCAGTCCATTTAGCCAGGATGAAGCAGACTCCCTTTCATTTGTCTTAAGTCCAAATAAATAAATAAAACTCTCAAATCAAACACCATCACATATTACTCCTAAAGAATAATGAATTACCTTTTTAGGCAAGGGAAAGAAAGGCCCAGAGAATCCCAGCCAAGCCTGGGGTGAGTGGAAGGAGGCAGGGAATAAATTGTGTTGACTAGGGAAAGGTCTGGATCTTGAGCTCAGAAGCCAGTCTAGGGGCATCGAGCTCTGGGCCCCCAGGTCTGTGCTGTCCCCGCTGCAGACAGACGCTCTTCCTGCTGCAGGTCTCTCTGAGACCATCGGAGGCTTTGCCACCATACTGAGGTCACCGTCCTCCCAGGACCTCCTCTGCCTCTGATAGGAGGAGATAAGTGGAAGGCGGACACCAGAGGACAGTTGGGGAGCGACTGGAGCCGCCCCTCCATCAGAGCGCAGAGCTCCATCAGAGCGCAGAGCTCCATCAGAGCGCAGTCTAGACCCATCCTGGCCAACGCAGAAGCGGGGAGTGAGAGAGGCAAAGGAGCCAGCCCGTTTCCATAGATACGGATTGCAGTTGCATTTTATGACAGCCGTGCCCCTGCTGCGTGGAGAGGCATCGCGTTTGGATGCCTGGGGACCCGCTCAGAAGGAAAAATGAAGAAACAGTTCAACAAAAAATAAATTCCAAGTGGCTTCCCTCCCAGATTCAGGCCAAGAGCCCCCTATGCCCTCCAGGGAGGTTCCTATTTGAAATTAAGAGGGGAAGTCATTTGCCTCCCTGGAGCCCTGGGTTATGTGAGCAAAGCTGGTCATGATCTGCACTTACCCACCAGCGGAATTTCTCCTTTTGGATGATTTAGAACTCCATCTCTGCTTTCTGAACACTCTTCTCTATCCTTTGCCAGCTCTCACGAATAAGGTAAAATAGGACCTGTTACCAGAATGTTCCCCTAGACGGTGTAACAAAGATGCCTCTGTGTGTCCCAGGGGCATATGTGAGGCCCTCTGACCATGGGAATGCCGGGGTTGGGGGGCGGTTACAGGTCCCTCCTCTGGGGCTCCCACAAGCCTGCTTGTTATGTGCCCAGAGTCCCTTCATGCCTGTGAGACTATAACCTGGCTCTGACCTATTTTGATGGACAGCCTGGGAAGAAAGGGCCGGGTGCCTGCACAGACTGGCCTCAGCAAGTCATGTCAGAAGCACAGAAGTTAAGGGAAACCCCAACTTCCTCAGAAGCCACAGAATATCTGAGGAAGTATAGAGACCCAAGTAGCCAGTGTTTTGGAAATGGGTAGCCTCTTTCCCAGGACAGTACTCTTCCCCACTCCAGTACTCTTGCCTGGAAAATCTCATGGACAGAGGAGCCTGGTAGGCTGCAGTCCACAGGGTCGCTAACAGTAGGACACAACTGAGGGACTTCACTTTCACTTTTCACTTTCATGCACTGGAGAAGGAAATAGTAACCCACTCCAGTGTTCTTGCCTGGAGAATCCCAGGGACAGGGGAGCCTGGTGGGCTGCCGTCTGGGGTCACACAGAATTGGACACGACTGAAGCGACTTAGCAGCAGCAGCAGCAGCCTCTTTCCCAACATTACCTGGGAGAGTGGGGTAGGGTATTAATTGGCCAGAGACCTTCGAACTAAACTTTCTCAGGTCTTTATAACCTCACAAAGTGAGAAAGTAAAGATGCCAGGTTCCAGATGACAGGACACTGTGGTGCCATCCTCATGGGAGAGGCTCAGGATGAGGCAATGGGAAGGCGACATAATACCTCAAAAGGCTGACCTGGAGCCATTCAGCAGAGTGAGTCTGCTGCTTAGGGAGTACCAAGGCAGTGTGTACGTGCATGCTAAGTCACTTCAGTCATGTCTGACTCTTTGCGACCCCATGGACTGCAGTCCACCAGGCTCCTCTGTCCATGGGATTCCCCAGGCATGAATACTGGAGGGGGTTGCCATGCTCTCCTCCAGGGAATCTTCCCAATTCAGGGATCAAACTCATATGTTTTACATCTCCTGCATTGGCAGGCGGGTTCTTTACCACTAGTATCACCTAGGAAGCCCCAGTGAGTACAGCAATTCCATTGCTGTTTTCAGAGGGAACACAAGTCTCCCAACATCCTGAAAACTTCATGCCCTGTAGGTCCAGAGAAGGTGATAGCTTTGTGGTCAGCTCTCTTGTCCCCACACACAGTGCTAGCTCAGGACTGAGCCCCATATCTGAAACCTACATCAGCCGATCATAGGAAGGTCACTTTCATTAACCCCAAGGGATCCTGTTCTATCCTTCTCAGGTACCCTCAGTGGACATTCTCAGGTATCTTCTTCTCCCAGAAGAGGAAGGAAAAAGAGGATTCCGGCAAGGGGTCATCCCTGGCAGGATCCTTGCCTTTAGTACAGCCTCTATCACTCCACACCCTCCATCCCAGAGTGAAAGTGAAGTCACTCAGTTGTGTCTGACTCTTTGGGACCCCATGGACTATATAATCCATGGAATTCTCCAGGCCAGAATACTGGAGTGGGTAGCCCTTCCCTTCTCCAGGGGATCTTCCCAATCCAGGGATCAAACTCAGGTCTCCCGAATTGCAGGTGGATTCTTTACCAGCTGAGCCACTAGGGAAGCCCAAGAATAATGGAGTGGGTAGCCTATCCCTCCTCCAGGGGATCTTCCTGACCCAGGAATTGAACCAGGGTCTCCTGCATTGCCGGCGGATTCTTTACCAACTGAGCTATCAGTGAAGCCCAGGTCATAGTCAAAATGATTCTTAGGAGCAGACCACGGCTGAGGCTTCTCTTACAGCTGCCACGGGTCTGAAGGAGTTAACAGTCCCCCAAACCCTAGTGACCCATCGTGAAGGCTACTCTGGGAGCTGTGAGAGGAGAGATTTCACCCTGGCGTCCTGTGGGTGGCTCAGCCTGAAGCCTGAGAAACTCGTCTTACTCCCAGATACAAAGCATCCACTCCCTGAAGCACTCCTTCCCTTTCCCACTTCTACGTCTTCATCTCCTATCACCTCATCTACCGGGCTGACTGACTCTCCCTCTGCTTTACACTTATTCATATATCCGTTTACCAAAAAACCACATTGAGTTCTTTCATTTGCCTGGCCTTCCTAAATTAGACACAAGGAAGACACAGTTCCTGCCACTCAGAAACCTCATAGACTAGTGGGGGAGACAGAAACATAAATGAATTATTGAAAAACAAAGTAGATAAGGTCAGAGACGAATTCCTGGAGGAGGTAAAGCCCAAACCGAGCCTTAACAGACGAGTCAGAGTTGGGGGAGGGAGGATGAAGTAGAAGGGACTGCGTGGGCAAAGGAATGTAGGCAAGAATCAGAGTGACATGTACAGGAAACATGTAGATCATAGACACTGAAGGTCAAGTGCAAAGCTATGAGCTGCGAAAAAGATGGGCTGGAGTAATAGGCAGGCTTCAGACAGCAGAGGGCCCTGTAAGCCTTGTTAAAGGGCACAAGTTTCATCCTGCAATGGTTCTTTTCTTTTTTGTTTCAACAATTCCAGGTTTCAGTTTATTTTATTTGATTATTGGAGCGTAATTGCTTTACACTGTTGTGTTAGTTTCTGCTAACACACTGAATCAGCTGTATGTATACCTGTTCTCCCTCCCCTTGAATCTCCTCCCACCACCCTCCCCCCCACCCCCAGTCATCACAGAGCACCAGTTGAGCTCGCCATGATATTCCCACTGGCTGTCCGTTTCACACGTGGTAGCATAGATATGTCAGCACTACTGTCCCAGTTTGTCCCACCCTTCCCTTCGCACCCCCACACTGTGTCCATACGTCTGTTCTCTACCTCTGCATCTCTGTTCCTGGCTTGCAAATAGGCTCATCTGTAGCATTTTTCAAGATTCCATATATATGCATTCATATATGATACTTGTTTTTCCTCTTTCTGACTTACTTCACTCTGTATGACAGACTCTATCTCCATCTACATCACTACAAATGACCCCAATTTTTTTTTTCTTTTTATGACTGAGAAATATTCCAGTGTATATATGTACCACATCTTCTTTAACCATTCATCTGTTGATGGACACTTAGGTTACTCCCATGTCTTGGCTGTTTCAAATAGCCAGGCAGCAGAGGGCCCTATTTGCTTTGTTAAAAGGCACAAGCTTCATCCTGAAGTGGTTTTTGAAACTTGTTTCCTGGAGCTCCTGAGAGGCAGGACTTGGGGCTCATCAGCCCCGACCCAAGTGACTCAACTACACAATAAGGTTTAATTTGAAATAAAAATATTGAACAACACCTCTATGTGCAACCTATGGAAGGGTTTTTAGTATAGGGCAGGCCAAGTTTGTGTTTCAGAAAGACCTCTCTGGCCTCTGGGTCCCACTTCCAACCATTCCTTAGGGAAAGTCTATGGTTTAAACTTTGACAGTAATAAATTAGTTGAAGCAAAAATGAAAGCTAAACTGTGATAACTGTTGTCAAACTTATTACATTCAGAAGAAAATGAAATAGGGATCCCCTGTTTCCTTGGACGGCTGACAGAATCATCTTCGTCAGCTCGCTGTGTTGATGCCGCCATCTAGTGGTGTGAGTATACATTACCCTAAAAGGAACCAAAATTGCTTCCTAAGAACCTTGGTGTCACATTTGTAAAATTCCCTATTTTCTTCTTTAATCCTCAAAATATCTCAGTAAGGTATGTCCCATTTTTCATCCATGTTACAGGTCAAGAAGAGAGTTCCAGAAAAACATCTATTTCTGCTTTATTGACTATGCCAAAGCCTTTGACTGTGTGGATCACAATAAACTGTGGAAAATTCTGAAGGAGATGGGAATACCAGACCACCTGACCTGCCTCTTGAGAAATTTGTATGCAGGTCAGGAAGCAACAGTTAGAACTGGACATGGAACAACAGACTGGTTCCAAATAGGAAAAGGAGTACGTCAAGGCTGTATATTGTCACCCTGCTTATTTAACTTATATGCAGAGTATATCATGAGAAATGCTGGGATGGAGGAAGCATAAGCTGGAATCAAGATTGCTGGGAGAAGTACCAATAACCTCAGATATGCAGATGACACCACCCTTTTTTTTAATGCAATTTTATTTTATTTTTCTCTGCTGTTTATTTTTTTCATTTATTTTTATTGGTTGGAGGCTAATTACAATATTATAGTGGTTTTTGCCATACTTTGTCATGAATCAGCCATGGATTTACATGTGTTCCCCATCCTGTACCCCCCTCCCACCTCCCTCCCCATCCCATCCCTCTGGGTCATCCCAGTGCACCAGCCCTGACACTTGTCTCATGCATCCAACCTGGACTGGCGATCTGTTTCACACTTGATAATATACATATTTCAATGCTATTCTCTCAGATCATCCCACCCTCGCCTTCTCCCAGAGAGTCCAGAAGTCTGTTCTGTACATCTGTGTCTCTTTTTCTGTCTTGCATATAGGGTTATTATTACCATCTTTCTAAACCCCATATATATGCGTTAGTGTACTGTATTGGTGTTTATCTTTCTGGCTTACTTCACTCTGTATAATGGGCTCCAGTTTCATCCATCTCATTAGAACTGATTCAAATGAATTCTTTTTAATGGCTGAGTAATATTCCATTGTGTATATGTACCATAGCTTTCTTATCCATTCGTCTGCTGATGGGCATCTAGGTTGCTTCCATGTCCTGGCTGTTATAAACAGTGCTGCGACGAACACTGGGGTACACATGTCTCTTTCAATTCTGGTTTCCTCGGTGTGTATGCCCAGGAGTGGGATTGCTGGGTCATATGGCAGTTCTATTTCCAGGTTTTTTTTTTTCCATTTATTTTTATTAGTTGGAGGCTAATTACTTTACAATATTGTAGTGGGTTTTGTCATACATTGACATGAATCAGCCATGGAGTTACATGTATTCCCCATCCCAATCCCCCCTCCCACCTCCCTCTCCACCCGATTCCTCTGGGTCTTCCCAGTGCACCAGGCCCGAGCATTTGTCTCATGCATCCAGCCTGGGCTGGTGATCTGTTTCACCCTAGATAATATACATGTTTCGATGCTGTTCTCTCGAAACATCCCACCCTCGCCTTCTCCCACAGAGTCCAAAAGTCTGTTCTGTACATCTGTGTCTCTTTTTCTGTTTTGCATATAGGGTTATCGTTACCATCTTTCTAAATTCCATATATATGTGTTAGTATGCTGTAATGTTCTTTATCTTTCTGGCTTACTTCACTCTGTATAATGGGCTCCAGTTTCATCCATCTCATTAGAACTGATTCAAATGAATTCTTTTTAATGGCTGAGTAATATTCCATGGTGTATATGTACCACAGCTTCCTTATCCATTCATCTGCTGATGGGCATCTAGGTTGCTTCCATGTCCTGGCTATTATAAACAGTGCTGCGATGAACATTGGGGTGCACGTGTCTCTTTCAGATCTGGTTTCCTCAGTGTGTATGCCCAGAAGTGGGATTGCTGGGTCATATGGCAGTTCTATTTCCAGTTTTTTAAGGAATCTCCACACTGTTCTCCATAGTGGCTGTACTAGTTTGCATTCCCACCAACAGTGTAAGAGGGTTCCCTTTTCTCCACACCCTCTCCAGCATTTATTGCTTGTAGACTTTTGGATAGCAGCCATTCTGACTGGCGTGTAATGGTACCTCATTGTGGTTTTGATTTGCATTTCTCTGATAATGAGTGATGTTGAGCATCTTTTCATGTGTTTGTTAGCCATCTGTATGTCTTCTTTGGAGAAATGTCTGTTTAGTTCTTTGGCCCATTTTTTGATTGGGTCATTTATTTTTCTGGAATTGAGCTCAGGAGTTGCTTGTATATTTTTGAGATTAATCCTTTGTCTGTTTCTTCATTTGCTATTATTTTCTCCCAATCTGAGGGCTGTCTTTTCACCTTGCTTATAGTTTCCTTTGTTGTGCAAAAGCTTTTAAGTTTCATTAGGTCCCATTTGTTTATTTTTGCTTTTATTTCCAATATTCTGAGAGGTGGAGATGACACCACCCTTATGGCAGAAGTGAAGAAGAACTAAAGAGCCTCTTGCTGAAAGTGAAAGAGAGAGTGAAAAAGTTGGCTTAAAGCTCAACATTCAGAAAACTAAGATCATGGCATCCGGTCCCATCACTTCATGGCAAATAGATGGGGAAACAGTGGTGGCTGACTTTATTTTTCTGGGCTCCAAAATCACTGCAGATGGTGATTGCAGCCATGAAATTAAAGACGCTTACTCCTTGGAAGGAAAGTTATGACCAACCTAGACAGCATATTAAAAAGCAGAGACATTACTTTGCCAACAAAGGTCCATCTAGTCAAGGCTATGGTTTTTCCAGTGTCATGTATGGATGTGAGAGTTGGACTGTGAAGAAAGCTGAGCACTGAAGAATTGATGCTTTTGAACTGTGATGTTGGAGAAGACTCTTGAGAGCCCCTTGGACTGCAAGGAGATCCAACCAGTCCATCCTAAAGGAGATCAGTCCTGGGTGTGCATTGGAAGGACTGATGTTGAAGCTGAAACTCCAATACTTTGGCCACCTGATGCAAAGAGCTGACTCATTGGAAAAGACCCTGATGCTGGGAAAGATTGAGGGCAGGAGGAGACGGGGACAACAGAGGATGAGATGGTTGGATAGCATCACCGACTCAATGGACATGGGTTTGGGTGGACTCCGGGAGTTGGTGATGGACAGGGAGGACTGGCGTGCTGCAGTTCATGGGGTCACAAAAAGTTGGACGTGACTGAGCAACTGAACTGAACTGAACTGAATGTTTCTTTTGAGTCTTCTTTGGATTAGGAGCCATGTTAGATGATTTACAAGAGATTGGCATTATCCCTACTTCAAGGATGAAGATCTAAGTCCTTAGTGATTGTGAGATCTACTATATTAAGCCATAGACAATGAAATTTTTCTGCTGCCATAACCATACTCTTTCTAATTAATCTAGTCAGATTCAAACCCCTTACTTAAGTCAAAAAGAAATCAAGTATTAGTAAAGGAATAAGTAAGAGACAGGGATTTTTTTGGAATTCTGGGTAACTGACCCAGACTATAGCTATTTTATCTGCCACCAAAATAGGGGGTGGGAGGAGAGGCAAAAAGATAAAGATAAAAGTTCGTCCTCATAAGAGGGTAGAAAATATGACTGTAAAATAGAAAATAATAACATTCTTGCTCTCTCTTTCTCCACCCATCCATAATATCTGAATATAAGGAAAAAATCAGGCATTCAGAATGATAAGGAGGCAAGATAAAAACACCTATAAGAAGCAAAAGGACACAGATGATTCCTACGTTTGGTTTTCTGATTTGCAAATCAGAATAGGTCCTTGAAAATGGTGATGATGATGATGAAATTTGTTGCCACTTACACCAAGTTGATGAATAAAAATTGTATAATTTCTTTATTAGTTAAAAAAAAAAAAAAAGCCAGTAGAAAAAGAGGCTAAAAACTAGGAGGAGAATAGACAGTACTCATATTGCTCTGACAATTCAGTTTTTTCAAGGGTCCGGGCTTAAATGCTGAACTAAAACAGTCTACTCTGGCGACTTTTTTTTCTAACTGATTTCCTGAATTTTAATGAGACATAGAGGTCTTTCCAAGCCAGGCACAAAGTCAGGAACCATACATTTTTAAATGAGAGATTCAATTAGGTAAAAATATAAATCCTCTGTATAGCAAAACATGCTAAAAGCGAAGTTACAGAAATTACAAGTGATAGTTTGAAAAAAATGTTACAACATACATGATAGAGAAATAATAACCATAATCTATAAAAAGACCTTATGAATCAATGGGGAAAAGGCAAATAACCTGTCAAAAATGGACAAAGGATATGAGTAGGCAACTCAGAGGGAAAAAATGCAAATGGCTAGTAAACATGTAATGAGTCACTCCATCTATCTAGTAAGCAGAAAAATGCAAATCAAAAAATACTTTCTGCCCAGCCTATTGTCAAAAAATGTAAAGACAGACAATAGTAAGTGATGGTAAGAATATGTCATGAAGAGCCCTCTCACAATCTGTATCGAGAACACCGTCTGGTGCAGTCTGGTTTGAGAGTAATTGGTAGGATCCCATCAACTTAAAAATTTTACCTATCTTTTGAATAACCAATTCTAACCTCTAAGAAGACATCCTTCAAAAATATTCCAGCACGTGCTGGAATATTGTAATATATACATTCCAAAAATATCTATACGTGGGTATTTATTTTAAAAATTTGTAATAGCAAAAAAAAAAAAAAGAAGAGGAAGCAACCTAAGTGTCCTTCAATAGAGAACATACTGAACAAATTTATAGGATGTCCTTTTTATGGAATACTACTGCAGACATTAAAAGGATGCCATTACTTTATATGTATACTTCAAATATATCAAGATATACTAAGTGAAAAAAGCAAAAAGTGTCTGAAAGAACACACAGTGAATTGTCAAGCATGGTTACAGTGCTCATGGGGAAGAAGGGGGTAAAAAGAGATCTTTACTTTTTATCTTTTAGGCTCCTATATTGTTTAATTTTTTTCAATGTGCAAGTATTCGTGCAATACATTTGTAGTTTTTTAATATGGATATATGGCAAGAGAATTCATCTATTTAGAAAATATTTGCAGCTATGTTGTTTGCCCAGAACAAGCAAAAAAAAGAAAAAAAGTTAAATACCCAGATGTTAACTGGATAGAACAAAGAATAGAGACCCCAAATGCTCTGAAAGGTCAGCACTGTAGCACTGAATCTCCTAATTAAAGGAGACAAGATGAGCAGCCAGAGCAAACACAGGCTTTGGAGTCAAGCAGATGTGATTTCTGTTCTTGCCCTGCCCCTTTCTTTCTGTGACCATGAGCAAATTACTTAACCTCACCGGGGCTTGATAAAATGGAGATAAAATGTATAAAAATGTTTTTTATCCCCTTCTGATTTACGGTATCACAGACGGTTGTTGTTGCTGCTTAGTCGCTCAGTCGTGTCCAACTCTTGCAACCCGATGGATTGTAGGCCGCCAGGTTCCTATGTCCATGGGATTCTCCAGGCAAGAATACTGGAGTAGGTTGCCACTTCCTTCTCCAGGGGCTCTTCCCGACTCAGGGATCGAACCCACATCTCCTGCACTGCAGGCAGATTCTTTACCACTGAGCCAACAGAGAAGCCCATATTACAGATGGAGGATGGGCTAATATGGTAGCTGAGAGCCATCAGGGAAATCACAAGAGTTGTGTTTTCTGGATAGATCCAAAGAAAGGTTTCTAGGGCTTTGTCTTGGCAGCAGAGTGTCAGGAAAGGCAGTGGATATGGGAGAAGTGTATACAAAGAAAGTTTGGGGAACTAGGGCTGGGATGATCAATTCTAGTAGCGGGGGCTACCTCCAGCAGTCTCGGAATCACCTGGAGGGCTTGTTAAAACAGTTTGTTGGACTCTCATCCCAGAGATTCTGATTCGGTAGGTCCAGGCTTGGTCCAGGCTTGAGAGTCTGCTTTCCAGAAAGTTCTCAGGCAATGCTGATGTTGCATGCTTAAACTATAGTGCTGAAACTACAGTTTCAGGCCCACTGCCCTAGAATTTCAATAACTGCTCCCACACTAGTGAATTTTAGGTGGCAGCAGCCTCTTTCCCTACCCCTCTGCTGAGATGTCTCTGAGAGCCTCTCTCAGGTACCTAGAAGGCCAGGACACTCTCTAGGCTCACCCCTGGCCAGCCAGTGGCCACTTTCCATGGCCAAGGTGATGGGGCAGCCGAGGAGAACCCAAGACTTGGACCACGGAGAGGGGAGGAGATGAGGAGAAACGCTCAGAGCCAGGCCCAGCCCCGGCCCTGGCCCGGGTCCTGTCCGCACTGTGTGCTCAGTACAAGGACCAGAAGTGTGTCCCTCTTCTGCCTAAGCAGATTGGGAAAGATAACTTTGTTAGCAGGAGAAGCCCGTCTGAGGGGTCGTGCTCTACAGAACTGGCACAATCTGCTCTCATGCATGAGCTGCTCTGCTCAATAGAGAGCCTGGCCTTGTCCTGACAGCTCATCTGTGTGTCTGTGCGGGAAATCCTCTCCCAAGTGAAAGTGCCCCCGATCCACCCTCCACCCAACCCTTTGCCCCTCAGGGCACAGGAGCCCTTGAACTTCAGCTTAATAGCTGTGATGAAGAAGAATTTCTGTCTGACAACCAAGCTCGCCAGGGAGGAGGCACAGAGGGAGCCATGTAGAAAACAAGAAGCAGCAAGTATTGATCCCAGGGCTGGTGAAGCAAGGGTCCCTTGACCTCATTCCAACAGTATCCAGACCTTCTTCTTAACAGTGGGAATATGTATCCTGATAGCTCAGATGGTAAAGAATCTGCCAGCAATGCAGGAGACCCGGGTTCCATCCCTGGTTCAGGAAAATCCCATGGAGCAGGAAATGGCAACCCACTACAGTGTTCTTTCCTGGGGAATTCCATGAACAGAGAAGCCTGGCGGGCTGCAGTCCATGGGGTCGTAAAGAATCAGACACGACTGAGCAACTAATATACACATTTATCAAGAGCTTCCTGAACACCAAATACTGAACTCAGTTTTACACATGTTGCTTTGTTTGATCACTGCAACTCTTTTTCAATGGATATGGGTTCTCATTTTTCATAAGAAAAAACTGAGGCGGAGACATGGAACTCACTGACACAAGTTTAGGCAGTCTCATTCCAAAGCCTGGCATCGTGGCTGTCCAGCCTCCTACAAGATGCAGGCCCCACCCTAAGGCCTGTCTGCAGTGTGGGGGCTGGGAGACCGGGCTCCCATGGTCCCCTGTCTCCTTGAGCAGAGGTACACGTGGTAGCATCCCATCGGGGCCTGTGCCTTATGCATCTTTGTGTTCCCAGCACAGCTCCAGGCACAGAGTGACAGCTGAGCAAAAAGTATGACGGCTGAATCACTTTGCTGTACTTCTGACACTAACACAACATTGTAAATCGACTATAATATAAAATTTTTTAAATTTCTTAAAACCTATAAGAGAAGATAATCAGAAAAAAATAGATTCATATGTATGTATGACTGAATCACTGTGCTATATACCTAAAACCAACACAACTGTGTAAATCAACTATATTCCAATATAAAATTTTAAAAGTTTTTTAAAAATCTGTAAGGAAAAATAATCTTCAAAAAAATTTTATTTATATGTATGTATGACCGAATCATTTTGCTATACATCTAAAACCAACACAACCGCATAAATCAACTACATTCCAATATAAAATAAAAAAGTTTTTAAAAAATCTATAAGGGAAAATAATTTGCAAAAAAATAGATTTATATGTATGTATGACTATGACTGAATCACTTTGCTGTAGTATATCTGAAACTAATACAACATTGTAAACCAACTATACTAAAATCTTTTAAAAATTGAAATTAAAAAAAATTTTTTTACGTGTGTAATGGAAAGGAAGGGCAAATTTGCACATTGGATGCTGTGTGGGATCTCGTCTCTTGGTGGTATTGTAGTTTTAAAGACATGGAAGTGAACAAACCATATGTGGACAAATAATCAAGAGACAAAAATTACATTTCCCAACAATTTCTGTCCTCGCCTGCTCTGATTCAGTCCCTCGGGCCTGTTGCTATGGCTGACAGCCTTCCCTCAATACCCCACGGCTCTATCCCTTCAAAGCAGACCTTCTTTATAGTCTGCTCAAACCTCATGTTCTCAGTAAGGTCTGTGTCAGTACCACCTCCCCTCCTCTGGCTCTCCCAATTCCCCCGACCCTGTCATATTTTTTTCATATTTGGTAGCACTTATCAGCTTCTAATCTACTATGTGATTCCCTGGCTTGTTGTATTTAATGAGTATTATCTGCCTCCCCCACAAAATATTAACTCTGCTGGGACAGGGATCTTTGTTTTATTCACCAATGTGTCCCGAACATCTCAGAGGGTGGGAGCTTAACAAATATTTGTTGAATGAATCTCCGAATATTGCCCACTCACTCAGAGCCAGGCCTGAGACACTCAGGAAAAGGACCCAATTTACCCACAAGGTCTGGTCCTAGGTTTCTTAGAGGCTCATTCCCCCTCACACCTCAGCAGCTGGAAGGGAATAGATGTGTGTGTATGTTAGTTGCTCAGTCGTGTTCAACTGTTTGAGACCCCATGGACTGTAGTCCATTCCACTGTGAATTCTCCAGGCAAGAATACTGGAGCGGGTAGCCGTTTCCTTCTCCAGGGAAATCGTCCCAAACCAGAGATGGAATTTGAGTCTCCTGTACTGCAGGCGGATTCTTTACCATCTGAGCCACCAGGAAAGCCCAGAAGGGGGGAGATACATGTCCCCCAGTTGCAGTCACTGGGATTGACTGAGGACGATCTCCTCTGGCCCATGTAACCACCTGCCTTTCTACTCATGCCCAAGCTCACCTGCTTCTCCCTGAAGAACCCTCTGCTTATATGAGACATGGAGGCACCAGAGCCATGGACAGTGCCTGAACCTCAGAGCTGCAACAAAACATGAGTGTCACTTTCACACCAAGCCTGAGTTTCCTCATCTATAAAATGAAGGCAGTTGGAGTCAGTGATCTCTTCTGGTCTTTCCCAGTTCTGACACTTCCTTCGGGAAGAGGGGAGTGTTGGGCCTTGATCAAGGTACACTTTGAAACAAACCAGCTCAGGTCCCAGGAGTGCAGGACACAGCCACACTCGGAGCAAGAGAAGATCACAGCAAACATGACCAACAAGTGAACAGGGATTCACAGCATTGCATGGGCTAGATAAGTAGCCGCCATCATTATAAAAGGTTCTTTTTACCAAACAAAAAGGCAGGTATTATCCTGTCTATTTCACAAATGAGAAAACTGAGACTTGGAAAGGCCAAGTAAACTGCCCACAAACAGGAAGCAGAAGAGCCACACCCAGAGCCAGCTCTCCTAACTACAAAGCCCATAATCTTTGCACACATGTAACTGCTTCACTGTTTCCCAAATGCACCCTGGTAGAAAAATGCCACCCTTGAATTATTTAAAATGTTAATAATCTATTCTAAATAATTACAGAATATAAAAAAATTGGAACTTGTATTTGAATGTGGTTATGTGCCACGTTTTAAAGATTTATTTACATACAGTAAGATAATAGGACCATTGTGAGAAGACATCTCTCTGAAAGACCTGAGAAACTGACTCTGATTCCTGTAGGAATAGGCCTCCCATCTCTCAGCAACAGCTAAGATGAGTCTCCCCACATCTTTCAAAACATTCCTCAAGAGGTTTGGGATTAAGTGTTTATATTTTCAAGGACTTTGCAGCTGCGAACAAATATATTTTAATCAACTGGGCACTTTAAGTAGAGTGTCTTCAGTGTCAACAGAATAAATAAGCAAAGAAAGCTCTCAACTAGAAAACTAGATTCCTCCAAACCTGAGAGACGGACTGGTTCAGAGTGATGCGGACATTCTCTGTTTTTCCAGACGCAAGCACATGCTCTACTATCATCTCTCACACAATGATGTCAGGAGATGGGGTCACCCCAGCACGTAGCCAAACTGGGCTGGGATGCCCTGAGTGAGTGAAGTTCATTTTGAAAGTTCTGGGATGTCTCAGGGAAAACACAAGCATCAGGAATCAACAGTTACTGAATGTTTTCAAAAGAAAGAATGATTGGGTTTCTTTCCCTCTTTCCTCTATCTTCTTGCCTTACTGATATTGGGAACAACCATGACTGGCTGTTTTCAACAGAGGGATTCCCTGGAGGGCATCATCTCAATTACCATGGGCCCTTAAACCTATAAGTTGAAAAGAAATCAGAATTCTAGAGAAAATAAGGCTGTGGACTAGTGAACACTTTAATAAAAATAGAAGTTGAGACCCACAACCTTGGTACTCTCCTCTTTTAAACTGCCACCATCAAAATGCAATATGCTGAAGAAGGAAATGGCAATCCATTCCAGTATTCTTGCCTAGGAAATCCCCTGGACAGAGGAGCCTGGAGGGCTATAGTTCATGGGGTCACAATGAGTTGGACACAACTTAGAAACTAAACACCACCAAACTAAGCATACCTACTGCAGTGGTTTGTTGTGAGATTAAAAATAAAGTATGCCTAGGACTTGAAAAAAAAAAAAATGCAATATGCCCATGACACCAGAAAGGACAGGAAATAAGGGGTGTGGCTGAGGCAGTGCCCTTTTTTCCCTTGGCTTAATCTCAAAGTTGCCTTCAATTTAGTAATCACACATTGCAGATTTCCTAAAACAATTCCAGTTTCAACTATTTTGCTCCATTTTTCCACAAGTAAGTTTGTAGAATAAAGTGCCCCAATTTTTGTTTTGGAAAATGTGGTCACAACAACCATTTTACCATTATATCAGTCCAATAGTGGAAAGGGAGCAGGCGCAGAGAGGCATAGAACATGTACTCCTGCCCTCCGTGCTAGCTTCCCAAACATCATTCCTCATTCAGTCATACTCGTGTTTCATCCAACAGCCTCTTGGTGGGCAAAACTATCAAACCCCCATTTCACAGATGGAGGCACTAAAGTCTAAAACTCTCACTGACGTTTCTTCAACTTTCTTCCCCTTGATTCTTCAGCTTCTCAAAAGTATTTATAGTTAGGAGTGAAACAAAGCGGGAAATGTCATTACCTTGACAAATGGTGCCAGAATTATTTGGAGTATTAAGATTTTTTCCAATGAGGGAGACTGCCCTGATGAAAGTTATGAGACACAAGAACAAACCACCAATGGAAGATGAAATATCATCCTTTAAAGGGATCAAGTTTACTCTTTCTGGAGCGGTTTTGGCCCCATCTGACTCAGTGACTTCTGACCGTCCCTACGTCCCTAAGATTCTCTAAGCACACGATAAGGTGCTGGGAAAATACGCCCAGGGCTAATGTCCTCTGGAGAGAAGTCAAAGATCTCCTGTTGTGGAGGGCCAGTCTGCTGCTAAAAGAAACTTTTGGCGGCTGCAGAAGCCCGAGCTAAGCTTTCCCACATCAGCTTTTCCCCACTCTCCTCCCCTCATTGCCTAACACAGCTCTCCCATTCTCTCTTGCCTATTGTTTTCCAAACATCCCTCCTTTCATAAAAGCTGTCTGGCTGGGAGCTTAAAATATTGCTGGACAGTAAAACCTACCCATCAGGGTCAATCCAGTCATATCTGCTCAGTCGTGCAGCACAGTAGGGGCGGGGTAGAGAAGTGGGAGGTGGGCTTTTAGGTGCCAAAGGAAAGAGGCCAAAGTTGCCATTTTACTGCTGAGCGCCAAGAGAAGAAGAGAGCACATATCTCTCCGGGAGACCCTACTCCTATTGGCAAGTTTTCCCTGGGTGATATTAGCTTGTAGGCTTCCAAACCCCTCCCATCCCCCACTTCTTTCCCAACCTAATCTAAGGGCTACCTCTGGAATTCTCCAAAAGGAGAAAGGTTGCCACTAATGTTCAGTCTTGGATTAGGATGGCTGGATTTAGAGTTCAATTCCCAAAACCTTGGAATTGGTCTAAGAGTTGGCAGAGGTTTGGAAGGGAAAGAAATGCAAGGTTGGAGGGACAAGGTGGGGTGGTGGCAGAGATGTCCAAATTTTAACTACAACTTGACTTTCTAAGGCCTTTCCTTTATCAAAATGAATTAACATGCCCCCAGGTAGCCCGAAGGATCTAAACCATGTATTTGAGGTTATGAAAGTTTTCATTACTTTTTCACTCAAACTCTGCCATAGAAGCAGCAGTGATATTAACAACTGTCGAATGCCATGGGGGTAGGAGAGGCTTCATGCTCAGCATTTTCGATGTTGGAGTATTTACTGGAGCACAGGAACGGGTTTGTTAAGGGCCGCTAAGATCTTCCTGGGGGCAGGTTCTGAGAGCTGGTGGTTAAAGGGGCTGCTCGAGAAATGTGGTGGCACATTTACACTGCCTCACCCACCGGAGTGGTGCTTGCTTGCTTGGTTGCTCAGTTGCTCAGTCCTGTCCAACTCTGCAACCCCGTGGACTGTAGCCCACCAGGCTCCTATGTCCATGGAATTTTCTAGGCAGGAATACTGCAGTGGGTTTCCGTTTCCTACTCCAGTGGTAAGTGGCCTCTAATCCTTTTTATAGAACTAGTTAACGCGGATGTATATGTGTTGTTCTGCCTCTTCAAAGCCAGAAGAAGGCTATGCTATCCTGAAAATCACCCTGGGCTTGAAGTCGAAAACCACGGCTCACGTCCCGGCTCTGCCTTCATTAGCTGAGCTCCCTTGGGAGACTTTCTTAACCTCCCACTCCATCTCTCATCCTGGTAAATGGGGCTGATAATGCCAGGTTCCCTGGTTCTCAACCATCCATCTGTAGATCTGTCAGCTCTGGTCCAAGGTGAATTACTCAGCTGCCTGTGACAAAAATGTGACAGTGATGTAGTAAACAATGGAGTAAATTGTTCACCAAGTTAAATGTGTTCGATTTCAAGGCCTGTCTTTTATTCCAAAATTATGTCCTATCTAGGTCTGTAGTATTAAAATTCCCCTTTTATGAGATGATGGTGAAAAAAGACTGCAGTCATAGTAATTTTTAAAGTTTTTTGGCAAAATAAGGAGTCAGTAGCCATATGTTGGAGTCAGTACCCTATTTTGTTGTTATTGTACTAGTCTCTGAAATCCTAGTCTGATGACCACTGGCTTAGTTCACAGGTTGTTATGAAAACTGAAATAAGACATGCTAAAATGTATCATTTATAAATAGATAAGGGCTACCCAAACATAAGGTGTTATTTTAATCATTACCTAAAACCATAATCCTCTGGTGGGGTGCTATGATGGATACCTTGAGGGTGGAGGCTCGAACTCTGTCAGTTTATTTTCCACCTGCAATAGGTTTTAGCAAGCAAAATAAACCAGCAAATTGCCTCCTTGAAGAAAAGGGAAATCCTTTGCTTTAGATTTTGCCGTTCCAATGAAACAGTTTGCCCAGATTTACTCTTATCTGACTTCCTTTAATTATAATTTTCACTTTTAGAAGTCAAGAACCCAGGGCACCTTTCCTTAGCACTTCTAAATCTTTTCTCCTTAATGGTATTGTTGGCCTGTTTCAATAGCATGGGATTGGAAAGATTTTGTCCTCAATTGTAGTTTCTCTTTTTTCATTATTATAAGAAATTCTGTAACATAGACATTTAAAAAAGAAAGAAAACCAGTCAAACAATCCTAGCATTGCAGGGTGAGGTGTGGAAGGACACAGCTCTGTCTGGTTTTAGTGTGGAAATTACGAATGGGGTAGTCAGGAGGGTCTTCATATATTATGAATGTGTGTCTTGATACATGTCAAGAATTATTGGCTTTCCAGCTTATATCTTTAATTTTATACAAAACAATACCTCAAAACAACTAGTTCTGGATCCATTTATCATCCTTTTTTTGAATTTACCATTTATTTGCTAGTTTTCAATGTCCCCACTGCTAGCCACAGCAAAAAGGATCGAAGTTTCTTAGGAACTGGAACTCCCTGTAGGTAAGACTAGCATGACATGCACTCAGGGATTGAGAATTTCAGATTTCAAGTGATTACCATTGAGCCTATCCACTGGTAGCTATGGAGCTCCCACTCTGTAAGGTCTTTGTTCTGTGTCATGATGGTTCACAGAGGATAAAGACAAAATGGTCCCTGTCCTCCAAAAGCTTTTGATTCTAAAAGGGGGAAACAAGACTAGTAGACATACAGTCCTGAGAGTTGGTGCTCACCACGCACATTCATGTGGGTACATGTGAAAAACATACAAAATTTCAAAGGGACCAATATGGTACAATACAAGTAAGCTTGTAAACTGAGTTGATATATCAATGGGGATAAGACATTAGCAACATGACATTTCATTAAAGCCAGACTTGATCTCCCAGGAATAAATTACATAAATTATTGTTTTGACATGAATTTTAGATTGAACTAGTTGATTAAAAAATATTGGATTTTTCTGGCTCTGTCACCAATAGGATTTATGCATGGACAGTTTACATGATTGTGGTGTTTCCCACCTTCTTCCAGAAGACAATGGGAATGGCTGCCACTCTTCATAGGGCAAAAAATAAATTTAATTGCCATCTGAGTAGTGTTAAAGGCAGTAGTATAACTAGATACATGTGACTGGGATTCTGAACAGCTGGTTTTGAGTCAAGAACCCTTGCCCACTCTCAATTCCCCATTCCCGAAAGGAACTCTTCCCAAAGCCAGAGTCATGGCTAGGGGTGCCACAGCTGCTCTCACCTTTCCACGAGGAGAAAAGCTGCTGTCAGATGCCTGGCCTAACTGGAAGTTTCTGTGGCTCCAAGAGAAGAAACTCTCTCTACTCTTCACCAAAAAATAGATAGCCGAGAGCCTAGGTTGGCACTGTTCACCCCTGCCATCAGTATCTGCCACCAAGTTCTGTCTGGCCAGGCTCCAAACCACAGGGTGGAAGAAAGCTTTCAGATGTCATTTTGTTTACCCTCTTCTAAAGATGACAATCTGACTTAATTTAAGATACCACATTTCATCACTCATCCAAATGTTTAGCAAATATCACTGTCATTAAATGTGATGGGCATATCCTCTGGCGCCATGGACTTCTGATCCTATAACGTAGGGCTTGGCTGGAGAAGCCCAGACCAGCATCTCTAGCATAGGCTCTTGCCCTGGCCTGAGGGCAGTAATGAGTAAACCCCACAACTCTAAAGATGTTCAAGCTGGAGGAACATAGCCAAAGTGGAGGTTTTGACCAGAGTCTTTCAGAGATTACCAGCTTGCACCACAGGTTTGCACTGGACAAATGACCCAGTTTGCACACATCACCCCCATCAGTTCAATCCCATGTCCATTAGTCATCACCATTGCTAGGGGCATTGTATACTATCATGTTTAATGGTATTTTTTTTCTGACAGATGAAATTTTAACTCTATTAAAGCAGCCACATGTTACAGACCCTAAATCCTTTTCACTCTGTGGGACATTAAAACCATCTTAATGGACTTTTCTCACCCTGTGACATGATTTCTTCCCAAAGCACTCTCCCCATTCTTTGGATTTAAAAGATTTGGATTTATTTTAATAAATGAATACAAATATATATGTACACATATATATCACTCTCAATTTGAAAAGCTATTAAGAAAGGTTTCCAGGTTTCAACCTAGACAAGAGAAAACATAAATGAGGAGCACAGGAGTCATAGAACTGTACAGCTCCAATCACAGGCAATGAGTCCCAAAGGGGTGGCAAAAATAACCTAGCAGAAAGAACTGCTGCTAGCTCTCTGATCTTGGACAACTTATTTAAACTCTCAGAGCCTCAGTTTTCTCATGTGATAGAATCAAATTAGTTAAACATTTATCAAGCTTTCATTATGTGCTGGGCTCTGCGACAGGCGTTGGGTAGGTCTCGCAGTATCAAAGTGAATGAAAAAAATGTAACGTCAAAGGTCGGCAACAAAGCAGATATTCAAAAAATATGTTTCCTTCCACTTCCCTTTCAACATACGATCATTGTATACCCCAACACAGTCACAAGTAAGGTTACTACAGGCAATTTCATACATAGGAAAAAATTTGGTGGGGGGGGGGGAGGTAGACACCAATGGATTAGAATATTTTTTCAGCATTTTGCCTCATGAACCTCAGTTCAGCTTGTGGTCTTGACTTAAACCCATGAAACCATGAGTTTCTATTTATGATCAACAGTGATTTCTTATTTGATAGGCAGTTCAAGGCTTATACAGACGCTGTCTCATTTATCCTTTCAGGCAGCTTGTGAAGTGAATGAGAACCCATTTTACAGATGAGAAAGCCAGTGGAAGCAGATTCTTTTAGGCCTCTTTTGTTCCCTGGAGTTGGTGATGGACAGGGAGGCCTGGGGTGCTGCGGTTCATGGGGTCGCAAAGAGTCGGACACGACTGAGCGACAGAACTGAACTGAACTGAACTAGTACTAGTCTGCACAGAGGAAACACTCAAAAGATACTGTTAACCCACTGACCGTTTCAGCCACCCATGAAGGGGAGGTACCCTGAGAGTTAGCAAAAAGAGGTGGATTCCGGATTGCACTGTGGCCGCTCAGCTTTGCCTTCTCCTTCCTGCAGGTAGGTGAATCATGGGGGACTGGAGTTTCCTGGGGAACATCTTGGAGGAGGTTAATGAGCACTCCACGGTCATCGGCCGCGTATGGCTCACGGTGCTTTTCATCTTTCGGATCCTCATCCTCGGCACTGCAGCAGAGTTCGTGTGGGGGGATGAGCAGTCTGACTTCGTGTGCAACACCCAGCAGCCAGGTTGCGAGAACGTCTGCTACGACGAGGCCTTCCCCATCTCCCACATCCGTCTCTGGGTCCTGCAGATCATCTTCGTCTCCACGCCGTCGCTGGTGTACGTGGGGCACGCGGTGCACCACGTCCGCATGGAGGAGAAGCGCAAGGAGCGCGAGGCCGAGGAGCTGAGCCAGCAGTCGCCGGGCAACGGCGGCGAGAGGGCGCCCCTAGCGGCGGACCAGGGCAGCGTCAAGAAGAGCAGCAGCAGCAGCAAAGGCACCAAGAAGTTCCGGCTGGAGGGGACCCTGCTGAGGACCTACGTCTGCCACATCATCTTCAAGACCCTCTTTGAGGTGGGCTTCATCGTGGGCCACTACTTCCTGTATGGTTTCCGGATCCTGCCCCTCTACCGCTGCAGCCGGTGGCCCTGCCCCAACGTGGTGGACTGCTTTGTGTCACGACCCACCGAGAAAACCATCTTCATCCTCTTCATGCTCTCCGTGGCCTCCGTGTCCCTCTTTCTCAATATTCTGGAGCTGAGCCACCTGAGCCTGAAGAAAATCCGATCCGCCTTCAAGAGGCCGGTGGAGCAGCCACTGGGGGAGATTCCTGAAAAGTCCCTCCACTCCATTGCCGTCTCCTCCATCCAGAAGGCCAAGGGCTACCAGCTCCTCGAAGAAGAGAAAATCGTGTCCCATTATTTCCCTTTGACGGAGGTGGGGATGGTGGAGGCCACCCCCCTTTCTGCCAAGCCTTTCAGTCAGTTCGAGGAGAAGGTGGGCCCGGGGCCCCTGGGAGACTTGTCCAGGGCCTACCAGGAGACACTGCCTTCCTACGCTCAGGTGGGCGCCCAGGAGGCAGTCGCGGAGGGGCAGCCGGTAGAGGCGGCCGCGGAACTAGAGGTGGGTGAGAAGAGTCAGGAGGCAGAGAGAGTGAGCACAGAAGGCCAAGAGACCCTGGCCGTGCTGGAAGCGGAGAAAGTGGAGCCCCCCGAAGTGGAGGAGGAGGTTGAGAAAGAAGAGCCGCCGCCTGAGAAGGTATCAAAGCAAGAGCTGACGCCTGAGAAGGCGCCTTCGCTGTGTGCGGAGCTGCCGGGGGAAGACACCAGACCCCTGAGCAGGCTGAGCAAAGCCAGCAGCCGGGCCAGGTCAGACGATCTCACCGTGTGAAGCGGTGCCAAAGAGAGAAAGAAAACGCCTGAGCTAGCTAACACACGGCAAGATGAAACCTAAAGTTGCCGACACGATTTGAGTCTTCTCTCCCTCCCCTCACACCCACCCTGGTTGGACGGGCACCGTGGTAGAACTGTGCATGCCCTACAACCAGGAAACTGCCTTTCCCGGGTACAAAGGCTACCCAGATAAACCCATTGTCCCATCAAAGTTCCCAGTCTCGTGACTGCCCTACCCCTCTCCACAGCCACGGGCAATTCTGCTTTCATCCTCATTTCCCCATAGAAAGCCTTTCAATCAGAACTGATTGCCTCAGAGCTTTTTACCAGCCTTGTGGCAACTTTACAAACTCAGCTGAACTTTACCAACTCAGCACTTCCCTAGCAAACACCGTGTGGCATATATCAGCAGTTCCAAACTTAACCGCCTACAGGATGCAGGCGGTTTAATTGGTGAAGTGGTTTAAATTGGTGAAGTGCACCTGTTCTAATACCATGCGACGGCTGGGGCAGTGAAATTTGGAGAGCAGAGGGCACCTGCTCGTTTTCAGGCAGCGATTACCAGACAGTGTTATCTGGCCATCTGATTTTTCAAGAAAAGCCAGAAATCCAAATGTTCAAGTGAAGTTTTCCACATTTTTAACATTGCCAACCAAATTTTAAATATGCCGTGTGAGCCCCCCCCCCCCGCCCCCAAAAAATGTGCAAGCCAAATTTAACCTGCAGGGCACCGATTTGCAAGTTCAGCTGATACTTGTGAGCCCAGCTTCCCTATGGAGTTGGTCATATTATTTATGGTCTCAACTCATTTCTGTGGCTTCCAAACCTCATTTTACCATTTTGGAGTGTTTGGTTTAAATCATCAGTGCAGGAGATGTCCAGAGTTCTCACTGGCCTTTCTTTTGGGTCACAGTAGCCCTGGGTTCTGATGCAATTACATCCCTTGTATTAGTGGGAATTCTGCACTGGGCACCATCAGAAAAGGAGAACAAGACGCCATACTCTCTCCCTGAACTGAAAAGGTTTTAAAAATCCTGGTTGCCGTTTTCTTCCCTAAAGCAGAAAAGGTCCCTTTCTTTCCTGTCCTCTTACAGCTTCAACACTCAGCCTGAAATCTACACCTCCTTTTATCAGGGACTGGGAACAAACCTAGCTCTGGGCCAGACGATACCTCCTACTGGCTTGTCTTGAGGAGAATCAGCCCTCAGGCCTTGCTCGGGCACAAGATGTGTACCAAAAGAGTCACCAGAGGGCCACCAGGGAAAGCCTGTTACAAACTGGGAACACAGCCAGGGTCCCTGTCTAGTCCCAGGTCAGACTTCTTCCCCGGAAGGGACCTTGAGGCTGAAGGGAAAAGAAGATCTTCTACCCTTTGTGCCCCCAACCAACACTCTGCAAATCTAGAGGCCAATCAGAGGAAATCCTCAGGTATTTCACACACATAATAATTTTATCTAGAGCCAACCAGTTCCCAAAGCAGAGGGAGAAATTGACAACCAAGATGGTTCATCTAAACCAAAGCTATGCTTCTTGGGTTGCAGTACCAAGGCTAAGGTAGGAGAGATAGAAACCAAGTTGACATCACAGGGAACTGGACAGGAGAAACCCAAAGACCCAGAAAAACAGCCTTCATTGTATCCCCCCCCCATCCAGCACCACCCCCCAAAAAGGCAAATCCCTTGTGCTGACCTCTGGTTACCACCTTCCTTTTGAGATATTCATTCTAGATATGCTCTCCAGACCAAAGCCTCCTCAAAAACTATTCCTCCCCTGTGACAGTATTCCCACTCCTTGGTGCTCCATCCTAAAGCAAAATGATCTAAAAATTAAATTCATTCTAAGATACGATTTTTTTTATAATTACTCCAGGGAAAATTTACATTTTAAAAGAGAAAGCCTAAAATGTATTTTACCTAGGTTAACTCAAAGTGACAAACTTTCAATGAAGGAGTATATCAGGCAGTGGACAGTTGAACAGGTGTATTTATCTTGTGGACCTGTGGCTTTCTGGCTACCACCTGAGTCTTCCTTCCCCTTTCCATCAACGCTATTCCAGACAGACCTTCTTCTGGATTGTGAAAGAAATAACAAAATCCCACGCCTGAGAACTGGACATCATCACACTCCTCCACCCCCAGTGGCTGCACTATTGCTCCTACAGTTTTGCTCCTGAAGACCCATTTTAAGAAGATGGGTAAACTCAGAGCCTGAGAATAGCTCGATCACTACCAGAATAAAGTGTCTATCTCAACTAGGACCTAATCCAGAAGAGAAAAGAAAAAAATTGCATCCTCTTCTAAGTGAAAAGTGCTGGTGCTCTTTGGGACCAGCAGCAGATGTGTAGGTGAAGGCTGCTGGTCTCCTTGTCTTCTTGTTTGTTCAGTTGCTCAGTAGTGTCTGACTCTTTGCGACCCCATGGACTGCAGCATGCCAGGCTTCCCTGTTCTTCACAATCTCCCAGAGCTTGCTCAAACTCATGTCCATTGAGTCAGTGATGCCATCCAACCATCTCATCCTCTGTCAACCCCTTCTCCTCCTGCCTTCAATCTCTCCCAGCATCAGGGTCTTTTCTCCTTGTCTTGGCTGAGACCTAAGTGTGTGTGTGTGTATTTCCTTGAGTAAAGTGGCATCCTGCTTCAGAGTCTGTCCCTACCCCACCATCGTGGAAGTTGCCAACGTCCCTCTCAGCCTTCCCAACAAGCAAGGAAGCCTATTTTGGAAGAAACAGACCCAGGCATCAAGGGACCACGAATTTTTTTTTTTCTCTCTCTGCCACTTAGTAGTTGTGTTATTGTCATCTCTTAACCTCTCTGTACCTCAGTTTTCTGTCTGCAAACTAGAGATAGCATTTGCCACCAACCTACCTCCAGGGGTATCAGAAGGATTAATGAGCTGGCTGCCAACTCTAGACCCTGCTGAGTGGTGCCTGACTGATTCCTTGAACAGCAGGGAGACTGAGAAGGACAGGTGGGTAGCTTCTATCTGACCCTGCTGACCTGCCTGACAGTTTTCTGGTGAGAGCTTTTCAGTGTGGACTGGACACTCTAGAGATGTTTTCTCAGAAAAGACTCAAAACAGAATCTTGACCCCATATGTTTGGTAGGAACCTATCTGACCTTGAGACACAGCTGGGGACAGAAGGGCAATTACTTTCTTTCTTTTTTTTTTTTTAAATTTCAATCTTTGTTTTTGTTTTTGTTTTATTAGTTGGAGGCTAATTACTTCACAACATTTCAGTGGGTTTTGTCATACATTGATATGAATCAGCCATAGATTTACACGTATTCCCCATCCCGATCCCCCCTCCCACCTCCCTCTCCACCCGATTCCTCTGGGTCTTCCCAGTGCACCAGGCCGGAGCACTTGTCTCATGCATCCCACCTGGGCTGGTGATCTGTTTCACCATAGATAATATACATGCTGTTCTACCTGGGGAAAGTGTTCTTTTATGCTCCATCTTAAGCTGCCACACAACTGCTGTCAGGTTCCATTCAGAGGCAGCAGTGTGTCTGTGGAGGACCTTACCCAGTACATCTGGATCCCTCAGCATCTATTCTGAGGCAAATAATTATGACTGACTCAGGATTATCACCATCCCTGGGCTCCATTAAGGCCAAGCTTTCAATCCTAATCCTGGTCCTGCCTTTGTTAGACTAAACCTTTACGGTACATGGAACTACCAAAAAAAAGAAGCATTGGACAGCAGGCCATCAAAAGTGCAGCTCTCTCCAGAGGCAAAGGACTAACTGCCCAAAAGCAGTTATAACACCTTCATTAAGTGAGATCTGTGACCAGGAAGGATAGAGTTCCTCAAAGCTCAGTGAGAACGTTTCAAGCTTGGCTCTGGTAATCCCTGGGTCTCATATTTGGGTCATCGTAGAAAGGCCTGTCTGCTTTTCATCATGACTCTGTTACTTGGCACCCACATGAAGCTTGCAACACAGAGTTGGACAAATATTCCTGAAGGTCAGTGCAACCTGGGGATCAGATTTTCCCACAAGGAACACTGAAAGTCAAATCAGAAGTGTGGGCTGTACCTCTCTGACTCTGGGAACCCCAAGATGTCATTTACCCGCTCCATATTACAATTTTCCTTAGGTAAATTGTGGGTAATAAGTTCTGCCCCCTCCTCCATGAGATAGAGCCAGTAAATTGATATGCAAGAAATACTAGGAGCATACTAACAGAAATAAGTGGGGTTTTTTAATTCACTTATTTGGAAATGAAAGCGGGGATGGTCATAAGTCTTTATTCTAAAATGTTGACTGAAGAAATAACAGTCACCACTTCCAAATGCTGCAGATTGTTAACTAAGCAACTGGTTAAAAGTGAGCCAATGAGTAAAAATGAAAGAAGAAAATGAGGGTGATGGGGGGGTCAATTTTTCTGTAGTTTTGAATTCCTGAGAATTATAGCGCAAAAAAGAACATCTTTGATCATGCATGAAATTCATTGCTGAAAGTGGTGCTGAAGGATTCAGCTCACTAGGGCCCCTGTGGAGAGATGTACCAGCCCTGGGAATCAAAAGAGCTGCATATAGCAGCTCTTAGTCCAAGCCATGAGGAAGGCCTGGAGTGAGATGTATGGACAGCTGCTTTTCCTGAGTTCCTAAGGAGGGTCCCTGAGGCAGCTCGGGTACCACTCAGACAGCACCTCCCACCCACCCCCAACTCCTTCTCACTCCTTTCCCTAACCTTGAGTTACCCCCGACCATGTGCATTGTGTGCAAATGATCACACAATCCAAGGTAGCAAAGTGTAGATGAAAAACATTTGCCTGGTTGGATGGAAACTCTTCTAAGCATAAATATTACGTGTAAAGCGAAGGAAGTATGTACCTAGAAGTGATAGTGAAATAGGCAGGGAGACTGTCCCTTCTTGTAATTATTGTGTTATAACTAAATATGTAATTGGGGGAGAAAGAAAAAGGACATAAAATTCTAGGTTCAATAGTTAAATAACAGGAAAGATTTTTATGAAAGACAAGTCATCTCCACTATCCTAGACATTGTTGCTCCCAAAGTCTGGAGAGAGTGGTACTCAATACGACCAATGAGGGAGCAGTGGGATACATTGCAGTCTCCAGCCAAGGCATTCTGGAAGTTCTCCAGAACAAAGGATATTCTGGAAGAATCCATAGTCACCTGGAGAGAAAAGCAGATAGTTTCACTGCCTTTTTCTGCAAATTTCCATCTATGAAACAGGATTAGTAAAGACTCAGCTAAGAAACATATTCAAAACAAACTTCCTAGGGAAAACCTCTGGCAAAGGCATTACTGGGATTGTGTCCTGAATTCTCCAACCTTCCACATCTTTATGTTGGGCTAATAGTCACATGTTAGACGGTTACAAAACAATAAAACTAACTTGACTTTTCACTGTCTTTGTGTTTTCTTTTGCCCTGTCAGCCATGCTACCCTGTCAACAGACTTCAGTTTCTGGTGTTCTTCCTTAGAAATTAAGCGGTTGAGGAACAAGAGCGCTGGGGAAAAGGGAGGGAGGCAGTGCTAAGTTTGTAAATGTGTAACAACCAGCTCTTTTCCAGGGTAAAGAGGCCCTGGTTTGTAGTGTTTGTCAATTTCCTTGGTGTAAATTCTCCCACCATCTCCAATTTCAACTCACCAACATAATGCCACTGAACATAAAGATGAGATGTATAATAGCACAATATTATAAATATTTCTGTCATGCAATAGATATAAATAATATCAAGAGCATAAATAATAGCAAAATAATTAAGAAGTGATAAGCTTTGAGTATTACCTTTGTATCATTTTTAAACTCATGTAATTTAATTGTCAGTAATGACTGTACTTAGAACTGGTGCACAAAATTCCAAGAAATTTAGCAAATGATTCTTACAAACCAGTACAAGTAGCTCCAGCACACCACTAGGTGGAATGGAGGAGAATCTGATTCAGAAAGACCATGAACACCCTCTTTATTAGTCGAAGGTTGGTCAGTCTGTCCCCTCCCTCACTGTACACAAATCTCAGGAAAAATAAAAGTATATTTCTTTGACCATTTGGGAAGAGACAAAAGAATAGGATTTGTTCACTCTTATGTCGTTGAGAACTATAGGAAGAAGTAAAGTTATTCATTACAGATAAAAATACATCAAATAAAATTAGCCAAAATATTCTGCCTGCGATTTATCACGTCACTTCTCTGCCTAAAATCCTTCAGTGACTCAATTGCTTACCCCAGATTCTAAATTCCTTAACATGACTTACAAAGCCTTTGTAAGTGACTACAACCCACTTAGAGAAGACCTCTGTTTTTACTTGCCCAGAATCTATTCTCCCTTCTGCTCTAATAACATCTCTATTGGGATTTATGCTTCCTCAATTGGACATAATCTTGGTGGGATTCTTAGTAACATTTTTTTTTCTGGTTACAGCTCAGAGTTTTATTCAGCAAACCAAAGATAGTACACCCTTGAGGCAGGAGGGCAAACCGACCCCAAAGGAGAGCCCTCAATCCATCATGGGTCAAGTTTTGTTTGTTTGAACTCAAATGGGCCAACCATACACTCTCTCCCTGGAATGTGAAACTTGAGTGTAGTAACAGAGACTGAAACAGTAGTTGGGATTCATTTATCTTGACAGAACCCCTTGAAGAGATTCACCGTTAGTTCCTGCTTACCTAGATTTCTGGCAAATGCTTAGTTCCTCTTTTTACAGATCATGGTTCATCAACCTTTCTTCAGTTTGCTAAGCTACTCCAGAGTTCCTTTTTTTTTTTTTTAATTTAATGTTGCCAAAATTATTCCTGTTGCTTACAAGCTTCTGACTGGTAGGTACACCACATCCTAGCCTCATCTCCCACATTTCTAGCCTCATTTCTAACCTCTTCTCCCACATCCATCCACTCATGCATATGCCCCAGTCTTACAGAGCCATTGGCTAGTCCCCAGTATGGACAAGCCTGACATTTAGCGATGAAGGAATTTCATAGTATTTCAGGACACTGCCCTGTCCAGCCTTTTTTCTGTAATCAGCTCCTTCTCATTCTTCAAGATTCAACTCAATTGTCTCCTTCTCTATGAAATTTCACAAAATTCCCTATACAAAGTGAGTTGCTCCCTCCTTTTTGATCCCTTAATATTTGTGTACACTTGATCATAGCACTTATCAAAAGTGATTTCAAAAAGAGACTTCATATTATTATATAATCTCTGAATATTCAGTACTTAGCACAGTGACTGGAACATAGTAACATCTGGGGGATGAATGAATACTACTCCCAGGGAAGAAAAGAAATAATTGGCCAAGTATGCCCCAGCACCAGAGCAGGCTGACACTATAAGGAATGTATCTGAGGAAGAACTTCCCTGAAGGTCCCAGGAATTCCAGGTTTAAGGCACTGGGCTTGTTTTATCATAATTACAGGAAAAAAGAGAAATTTTTGGACGAATTGCTGGCTGTCATCACCCAGAGCAGCCTTAGAAGCCATATGTCGACAATGGCAGTCAGTCTTCAAATGACTGTAGACTAGAGGATCACTACCACCCCCACCAACACCTCTTCCAATTCCCATGAATTGGACTTTTGGATTTCACATGAAACAAAAAATAAACTTGTGTTGTATTAATTCTCTGAGATCTCAAGTTTATCTGTTATCAGGCCTAGCAGTATCTTTATAGAAATTGAGGTTAGATGTGGCTATAACAAAACCCTAAGATATGCGGCTTTAGCTTGACAGTTGAACAGTGAGTTGGTGAAGAGATGAAAATCAAAGGTTACAATGATTGAGGGCTTCCCTAGCAGCCCCATGGTTAAGAGTCCGAGCTCCCAGTGCATGGGGTCTACATGCCGCACCCATATACCGCAACTAAGACCTGGCACATGCAAACCAATAAATAAATAACTTTAAAAAAAAAAAAAAGGTTACAAAGATAGAGACTCAGACTATGCCATGCAAATATTTAGTAAAAAATGTAGTCTGTGATGATTCATGTATTAGTTATTTATTGCTTTGTAACATATCACTCCAAAACTTCATGGCTTGAAATAACAATGTGCATGTGTGCCAGCTAAGTTGCTTCTGTTGTGTCCAACTCTTTGCACCCCCATGGACTGTAGCCCATCAGGCCCCTCTGTCTATGGGATTTTCCAAGCAAGAATGCTAGAATGGTTTGCCATGCCCTTCTTCAGGGGGATTTTCCCAATCAGGGATCAAGCCCATATCTCTTACATCTCCTGCATTGGCAGGTGGGTTCTTTACCACTAGTGCCACCTGGGAGCCCCTGAAACAACAATATGTATTATCTCTTATAGCTTCTGAGGGTCAGGAACTCTGGAGCAGCTTGGGGTCTCTCATGGGGTTGCAGTCAGATATTGACAAAGTCTGCAGTCATCTGAGGCTTGACTGAAGAGGTAAGATCCACCCATTCACATGGTTATGTAACCAGAAGGTTGATGCTGGCAAGTTAGTATCTCTCTACTTGGGCCACTCCATGGGTCTACTTGAGTGTCCTCAAGAAACAGTGGCTGGTTCCCCCAGAACAAGTGAATCAAGAGATCAAGGCAGATGCTTCAATGTCTTTTATGACCTAGGTTTGGAAATCACATACCATCACTTTCATTGCATTTTTAGTCACATTCTCTCAGATTGCTCCATCTACTGTGCAGAGAATAAACTAGAGAGGAGCAAGATTTGAGGTAAAGATGCCATTTGATTCAGAACTACCTCTGACTCACCTGAACCGATCAAAGCCCTGGACAAGGCATCCTAAGTGCACACTAGGTCAACACCAGGGTCAACACATCCAAAATGAGGCTAGATAAGAAGAAAGAACTAATATGCATAGCCAAGAAGGTTTGGAAGAGTGGTGACCAACTTGTAAAGAAGTTCAGTCACATGGATGTTAATCTAGGGTGAAGAGTTTTGGAGACATTCTAAAATCAAAAGCAGGGGGTAGCAGTTCCTTGGGTCACCCGCATCAGTCCTTGACCTGGACACAGGTGTTAACAGTAGGGAGAATTTTGAACTGTTGTTGTTCTTCAGTCACTCAGTCATGTCTAACTCTTTGTGACCCCATGGACTGCAGCACACCAGGCTTCCCTGTCCTTCATCATCTCCCGGAGCTTGCTCAAACTGATGTCCATTGAGTTGGTGATGCCATCCAATCATCTCATCCTCTGTCATCCCCTTCTCCTCCTGCCTTCAATCCTTCCCATCATCAGGGTCTTTTCCAGTGAGTCAGCTCTTTGCATCAGACGGTGGAAGTATTGGAGCTTCAGCATCAGTCCTTTCAGTGAATATTCAGGGTTGATTTCCTTTAGGATTGACTAGTTTGATCTCCTTGCACTCCAAGGGACTCTCAAAAGTCTTCCCCAACACCACAGTTCAAAACCATCAATTCTTTGGCACTCAGCCTTCTTTATGGTCTAACTCTCACACCCATACCTGACTACTGGAAAAACCATAGCTTTGACTAGATGAACCTGTTGGCGAAGTAATGTCTCTTTTTTATATGCTGTCAAGGTTTATCATAGAATTTTGAATGGTGTCTTTCAAAGCTTTATACAGCCCTGGGGCCAGTGGGATTGTATACCTTTTTCTGCTGCCAGCTTCACTGAGACCCTGATCCCCACCATGCATCCCAGTAAGCCACTAAGGTAAACTGTTTGCCTTGGTAGGCTAACACAGCATTCTGCAGTATCACACAGCCTTGATAGGTGAGAGTCTAGCTCATCATCTGCTTACACAGATGCTACTTCTTCCCTGATAGATGTAGCCAGGGACACAAAGTTCTCTGGCAAAGACTCTCCCTTAGTAGGGATGTCTCCACTGCCCCCTGGCCTTCTGGATTGGGGACAGGACATCTGAGAGTGTTTGGGCTGCTTAGTATGAGTAGAACTCAAGTCTAAGAAAGAAAGATACATTTCCTTGTGTGGAATAAATCTGAGTCAGTTATTCAGACTGTAGTAGACTAAACACTCTAGTCCAAGTTGCAGGTATTGATTTCCAGGTATTGACTGAAGCCTTGAATGCAGCCAGTCTCACAATGGGTGATGGCTCTCAGCTGGGGCCAGCTTCAGGATGAGATTATAGGGACTTCATGGACTAGGTAGAGGCCTGGTAGGAAAGGATAAGCCCCACAGCAGTGCATTAAGCCTTCACGAAATGAGTATTGAATGGCTGAAGTAGTGATTCTGTCTACATTTGAGCAATTCCAACATGGGTGGGGGGTGGGGGCAACTATTTCCTAAAATAACTCATCTTCAGACTTTTAAAGAATTATTCCTTGTTTTGAATTAAATCTATCTTCATTTAACTCCCAGTTCTTTGCCCTACAAATATCTTTTGAGGCCATATCAATTCTATCCATTCTTTCAAATGAAGACAACTGTCAATGCTCCTGAGCCTTCTTTCTTCAATTCCTTTCATCTGTCCTTATCTGGTCACTCACCTCTGAGCATGCTCCAATACATCTATTTGCCTCTCAAGTGTGGTAAAAGAATCAGAAATTTACTTGATTAGCTATATGTGCTAAAACCTGCGTTTATATTCTTCCCTCTTTATGCCATTGTTTGTGGACCCAAGTTAAGTTGTGACATGTAGAACACAATGCCTGATTTGTGGTATAATGCATTATTATTAACTTTACCATTATAAGGACTTCCCTGGTGGCTCAGATGGTAAAGTGTCTGCTTACAATGCGGGAGACCCGGGTTCTATCCCTGGGTCGGGAAGATGCCCTGGAGAAGGAAATGGCAACCAACTCCAGTATTCCTGCCTGGAAAATCCCATGGACGGAGGAGCCTGGTAGGCTACAGTCCATGGGGTCGCAGAGTCGGACAAGAGTGAGCAACTTCACTTTATAACTCCATTATAAAACAGAATTAAAATAAGATGTTATCTCAGGCCCCACCTCCGTTAACCTCAGAAGTGGAAATGCTATCCTGCATTACCTCTGCTTTTGAATTTTCAGACCTCGTTGCTGTACTTTGCTCCTTTTGGCCAGGCCCCCTCTAGTTAAGCCCCGCCCCCAGAAGGTCCCCGGGCCCCGCCCCCCGCTCTCAGCTCCTCAGCGTCCCTCCCACTCGTAGTCCGAGGCGGGAAGCGCTGAACGTAGTTGCTGATTGGCTGGCTGGGGCGCAGCTTGATGGCGTCGGGCTGGCGAGTCCAGGCCCCCGGGCGACTGCCGCCTGTGTGAGGGGGCCCGTGACCTAGCGTGTTGTGGCTTCAGGGAAAGTGGAGGCACGAGCCCTCCTTACTCTTCGCCATGAGTTTCCTGATCGACTCCAGCATCATGATTACTTCCCAGGTGAGCCACCGCGTCCCACCTCAGGACTCCTCAACTTCTCTCCAGAGTCGTCTTCTCCAGGCCTCGATGTTGCGGGCTGGCTCGGAGTCTCGCCCTTCTCGCCTGCGGCTAGTGCCTGCCTCACCCATGCTTAGAACTCCGAGAGGGTGTGGGATTTGCTGCGTCCGGCTCCTTGCTCCCTCGCTGTCAGGAGGAGTCCCGCGGCCGTCCGCGCTCCCACTTATACTCCATTCCTCCTCACTCCATCCTACCCCACCTCCTGGTTTCCTTTCCACTTTGGGGAGCGGTCAGGTTGCCTTAGGGCTCAGAGACGGTGCCGCGAGAAGGGAGCTGTCCCCAAAGCGCCCCGAAGCTCTGGGCTACGCGACTGATCCATGGGTTAGGGAAGAGTGTAGTTCCGGGTGCGGAGTGCGCCACTCGCCAATCCGGCTGGCTCCTGGGGACACGTGAGGGCTTTGTTGGTTAGTTGTCAAATTCTGAATGCGGATGCGGAGAGATTTGCCGCCGTCACTTCAGAGATCTTCTAAGTATCAGTTTTCGTTTGTACAGTAGTACCTACAATGTGTGTCCTCTGTTTGCGGCCACGCTTTCGGATCATTTTCTGACCCTCTTTCCTTCCAGACTAGCCATCTTTATTCATTCGTACAGTCAACAAACACGTTTATGGAGCATTATATAAAGTTCTGAGGATACACACCTAAGTAAGACACTGACTTGTCCCTGCTCTATAGAAACTTCGTCTAGTGAGCTTTTTGTTTTTACTATGTACATTTTTTGAGTTACTCTTATTTTCTCCACAGCATTTATCATAGCACTGATATCATTTATGTATTCATTTATTTATGAACTTATTTTTTTTGAGATCCTATCTTTTTAATAGCTCTATCCTCCCTCCAGGTGCAAACTCTCAATAAGTATTTATTGGCCAACTGTTAAAATTTGTAGAAGCTCAGACTACCTAATTACTGATCTCCCCCCACTTCATTTCTCCACTAACAAGGTATTTTTCTTTAATTGCTCTTTTTTTTTCAAGTGGCACATGACAGAAACCGTTCCTTCTAGGAGTTTAAAGTAAACTAAATCTTAGGTTTTCTGGGGTTTTTTTTCTGTGTTTGTGTTACTTTATCCTAATGCTTCTGTCTTTGGAGTGGAGCATTGTCCCTGTTTCTTGAAAAAGTTTTATTGAAATACTTTACAGAGTGTAAAACAAGTAACATCCCGATAATAATAATTTTTTTTATTTTTAAATTTACCACCTTTTGTAAGTTTTCATAACTATTGCTTTTATTGGGTACATAATATTAGAATGTATCAATGTACAAAAATCTGGACATGTAATTCTCTTGCTTTTCTAACTTTTCTAAGGCTTCCTGTTTGCTTTTTATGACAACTCAGGGTTATTTTTAGCCCTAGTATCCCCCCAGGAAAAATGACAATTTTTAAGTAGCATTTTTTCATTTAGAATAAAAATAAGAATGTCATTGAGAAAATTGGTATTGTATTGTAACCTTTAAGATTTATAGCATGGATATAATTGATAAGTTAAGCCAAGAAAGTGGCTTTCTGATCTTATGTGCCATATAATATTTTAACTTTCACACATGCATTAACGTGCAGTATTAAATTTAATTCTCAAAGCTGCTCTTTACAAAGGAGGAACTAAGACCCAAAAGAATCCTTTGTGTAGTATGTTCTCTGTCCATATATTTATGTGGCTACTTCATCATCATTTAGATATCAGTAAAAATGTCACTTCAGGGAGGCTTTACCTGACTCCCTACTCCTAGTCAAGGTTAACATCCATTCCAGCCACCTTCTGTCTCATGTCCTTGTTTTAGTTTCTTCTTCATATCTGTCACTACTCTTTGTGTTTGTTAGAGGTGAACTCCATGAGTTCCAGGATACTCTCTGTCTTGTTTCTGCTGTACTTCCCAGCATCTAGATCAGTTTCTGGCACATAGTAGAGGCCTTTTTGTTGTTGTTGAGTTGCTAAATTGTGTCTGACTCTTTGCAACCCCATGGACTGTAGCCCACCAGGCTCCTCTGTCCGTGGGATTTCCCAGTTAAGAATACTGGAGTGGGTTGTCATTTTCTTCTCCAGGGGATCTTCCCAATCCAGAGATGGAACCCATGTCTCCTGCATTGCAGGTAGATTCTTTACCACTGAGCCACCTGAGAAGCCCTATAGTAGAAGCCTAATAAATATTTAATAAAAAGCACCTTTCTGGAGAGGTGTGATTGCCTTAGAAACATCTCCCCCTCATTTTTCATGTTTTATATGAACTGAATGATTTATTTTAAAGGAAATCTGAAATCAGAGGTCATATATTGAAGCTGGTTCACCCCAGGCAACATCTTGGTATAGAGATTGTTCATCGTTCCACAGGATGAAGTTCACATCCTTAATTGCCTTGTGTGGTCTCTTATGATGAGACTCAGCTCTTAACCTCTTCAGCCTTGGCCTTCACCATTTCTCACTTAAGTTTATACACTAGCCTTACTGAACTTCTTTTAGTCCCTTAACCTGGCCATGCTATCATGCCTCCAGGTTTCCGCCAGTCTGTTCTCTTTCTGGACCTTTTCCCCATACTCCTTCTTTCTCCTGACTGACTCCTACTCAGCCTTTGTTTCTCAACATGGATATCCAAAAAACCTCTTCCAGACTGGACTAGATATCCCTTGACATGTTTTCCTAGTACCCTTTGCCCACTTCCCTTATACTAGCACTATAGTAGCACTATCGCATTGTTTCATAATTCCTTGTATATCTCCTCCATAGATTACAAACCTTGAGAGCAGTGTCCATGCTATCTTGTTCACCCTTCTACCCTTAAGACTTGGTACATATTAGACACCAATAAATATTTGTTAAATAAAAGTGTAAATAAATGATCCAAGAAAGGAATCTTTTTCTAGTCAGTTCTTTAAACTATCCTCCTAAAGACCTTTTTTTTTTTTTTTAATCTGTAGCTAATTTTCAATTTAGGAGTTATCTTTTGTGAAAGCAACTGTTATTTAACCTCTGTTTTCAGCCTTCTCTACAGTTATAAGACTTACCAGTTCCAAAGTACACTCTAAGTCTCAAGGTCAAGGCTGCACATTTTCAAAAATATTCTCTTTTTTGAATAAATGCAGTGCACATTCTTATTTTATTTGCAAAATGTTTAAAATTTCTTTTCCCTTTTGTGTGCTTTTTAGATCCTGTATAATCTTGCCAGAATTTGTATTAATCTTGGACTTCTTGAATTTTTCTGGTATTTTTTTATATTAGTTGTGTAAAAGTCTTTTTAAACTTTTTTTGTCAATCTGAAAGGAACCCACAATGAAATACAAAGGTGCATATCTCTTTTCTCTTTTTCTCCCATTTCCCACCACCTCATATAGACTTATCGATTTCATTTGTTTTCTTTTCCTTGTCTAAAGTCCCATTTCAGAGTGATCTTGGTGAAATATTTTATTTTTTATTATCCATCTCACCATATACACTACTCTTTAAATGCCTAACTTCAACTGCAGTCATGACTTCAGAAATCATTTAAATATGGGCTTCCCTGGTGGCTCAGAGGTTAAAGCATCTGCCTGCAATGCGGGAGACTTGGGTTCAATCCCTGGGTAGGGAAGATCCCCTGGAGAAGGAAATGGCAACCCACTCAAGTATTCTTGCCTGGAGAATCCCATGGATGGAGGAGCCTGGTGGGCTAATGTAGTCCATGGGATCGCAAAGAGTTGGACATGACTGAGCAACTTCACTCACTGTAAACTAGAATTTAAATGTCTCCACTGGTGATGATTTAAAATAGCCAAGGGATCTCATAAGTAGTCTAGGGGTGTTTTGTCCTAAACTATTCACCCTCTTCCTTTTCTACTCAGTCTGAAATCATGGATCCAAGCTCCTTCATATTCACTTGTTTCTTTGCCTACATGTAAAGTTGACAATTGGATCACTGCTGTAGTTTGTCTACTGCTAACTCAGGAGCCAATACTTTGGCCACCTGATGCAAAGAGCTGACTCATTGAAAAAGACCCTGATGCTGGGAAAGATTGAAGGCAGGAGGAGAAGGGGACGACAGAGGATGAGATGGTTGGATGACATCACCAACTCGATGGACATGAGTTTGTGTAAGCTCTAGGAGTTGGTGGTGGACAGGGAAGCCTGGTGTGCTGCAGTCCATGGGGTCTCAAAGAGTCGAACACGGCTAAGCAACTGAACTGAACTCAGGAGCCTGAAGGCTTTCGTAGAAAATCACATATGTGCAGATTGCTGATGCCTTGAGTTTATGGACACCATCAGGTCATTGACTCTTTTTTTTTTTCCTTGACTTTAATCAGCTCCTGTTCCCTGCCCTTCATAAGTTCTCTGAGTTTTTAATCACTCTTTTCAAAGCCCCTTTTTCAATTTCACCTCTCCTGCCCTTAGCAGATGACCTCACCTCCTACTTGATCAACAAAAGTGAAGCCAAAAGGTGTGTGCTCCTTCTACATCTTAATCTAAGCAGTTGTCTATGTCCATAACCATTCCCAACTCCTTTCCTCCCATGTCAGAAGATAAGGTGCCCTTTACTCCTGTTTAAAGCCATGCTTTCCACATGTGCCTTTGATTGTGGAGCAGCTTATTGTGAAGTGATTATAAGCAGAAGCTTTGGAGTCAGCCACACAGACTTCAGCTTGATCTTGATTCTGACACCCACTATAAATGAGTTAACTTCTGTTAAACCTCGGCTATTTCTGTAATGCTGCTGCTAAGTCGCTTCAGTTGTGTCCAACTCTGTGCGACCGCAGAGATGGCAGCCCACCAGGCTCCCCCGTCCCTGGTGTTGGGGTCCTTTAATGAACCGGAACCTTGTGGTACGGAGTCGACGATAAGAAAGTGAAAGAGAGAGAGGCTGAGATCCCTTGGTTTACGCAGAGGACCAATAAAGTCCTTGACACAGGACTTGCATCGCTCACGAAGGCACCAGGCGCCCTCTCGAGGGGGTCTTAGAAGCCCGGGCAGAAAAGTGAGCACGACGGGGGTCTCCACGCTCCAGAGAGTCAGTCAGAAAAGGAGAGAGAGAGAGAAAGAGAGAGAGAGACAAAAAAAGACCCGGGGACCTAAGCTCTGATGGAGCAAAGGTGCTTTAATGATTTTTCTATGAGTATATATAGGCTGCAGTACAAGAAACTTCTTTCGGGAATGATAGAGATCAGAAAACCAAATGTACAGCAACTGTTACCAAGGGAACAAGGGGTAATGTTAGTCACAAGGTCAGGAGACAATCCATATCTCAAGAAAGGGGAAGGAGATTAAGCTGTTTTGTCCTAAGGAGAATGTTTACTAAAGGAGACTCATGCTTGCCTCACACAATGACCTCAGTCCCTGGGAGCAGCGTGCTGTTCCGCTTGAAGAGGGACAAAGGACTCGTGAGAGACAGCATGTAGGAATCCTCCTGTCAAACTTTCCCTGACAGCTGGGATTCTCCAGGCAAGAACCCTGGAGTGGGTTGCCATTTCCTTCTCCAATGCATGAAAGTGAAAAGTGAAAGTGAAGTCGCTCAGGTGTGTCTGACTCTTAGTGACCCCATGGACTGCAGCCTACCAGGCTCCTCTGTACATGGAATTTTCCAGGCAAGAGTACTGGAGTGGGGTGCCATTGCCTTCTCCTATCTCTGTAATGAGGACAATCAAACCTACTTTGTCAAGTTTTTATGATTTAATGTGATTGCAAGGCTAAGCACTTAGAGTTCCTGGAATCTACTAAATGGTCAGTAAAAGATAGCTGTTGCTAATAATAACTCACATCCAGTTTCTTCTCATATTAGTTTATCTCTTTACCGCTTTCTTCCCCTTGGCCTATAAATTTTTCTCTTTACCCACATTTTTCTTTAGGCTACAGTCTGATGTTTTCTGTCTTTCTCATTCTTGGCTGTCCCTTGAGTAATCTGTGTTTATTGTCTCTACTGCGTTACCCCCCCCCCCCATGCACCCCCAACCCAGTGAAGTCTAGTTCCTGCCTCCACCTCACTACTCAAACTGTTTTCCTTAAGGTCAGCATTGACTTCTCAGTTACCAAATCCTTTGAACATTTTTCAATCCTGGTTCTGTTGTCCATCTGCTTTTTTAACATGTCTTTAAACTCTATTCCCTTTAGTTTCAGGATACCACACTGTTCTGGCACCTATTATTTCTCTGACCATTCCTTCTCTGTCTCCTTCCCGGTCTCTTCTTCCCATTCCAACTCTCTACTATTTTCTTCTTGGCATATTGCTGTCTTCACTCTATATACTATTCCTGAATGATCTCATATTCTTTGACGGTTTCAACTCTCAGGTGGATCTCAGCCCTCCCTTCATAATCTTTTATGTCAACCTGGATGGCCCTCAAGCACTTAGCATCTCTACAAGTGAACCCATCATCTTCCTGTCTCTCATCCACATTCCCCCAATTTTTTTCCTCCAGTAGTCTTTATATAAAGTGGATGGCCTCCATCTTCATCCTATATTCCAAACTGCTGCTGCTGCTAAGTCGCTTCAGTCGTGTCCGACTCTGTGCGACCCCTTAGACGGCAGTCCACCAGGCTCCTCCGTCCCTGGGATTCTCCAGGCAGGAACACTGGAGTGCGTTGCCATTTCCTTCTCCAATGCATGAAAGTGAAAAATGAAAGTGAAGTCGCTCAGTCGTGTCCGACTCTTCACAACCCCATGGACTGCTGCCTACCAGGCTCCTCTGTCCATGGGACTTTCCAGGCAAGAATACTGGAGTGGGTTGCCATTGCCTTCTCCAATATTCCAAACTAGTCATCCTTAATTCCTCCCTGCTGATTTTACCTTCGAAGTACTCAAATCCATTGCCTCCTCTCCAACCACTAATGTTTTAATTCAGTTCAGTTCAGTTCAGTTGCTCAGTCATGTCCGACTCTGCAACCCCATGAACTGCAGCACACCAGGCCTCCCTGTCCATCACCAACTCCCAGAGTTTACCCAAACTCATGTCCATTGAGTCGGTGATGCCATCCAACCATCTCATCCTCTGTCGTCCCCTTCTCCTCCTGCCTTCAATCTTTCCTAACATCAGGGTTTTTTCAAATGAGTCAACTTTTTGCATCAGGTGGCCAAAATATTGGAGTTTCAGCTTCAACATCAGTCCTTCCAATGAACACCCAGGACTGATTTCCTTTAGGATGGACTGGTTGGCTCTCCTTGCAGTCCAAGGGACTTTCAAGAGTCTTCTCCAACACCACAGTTCAAAAGCATCAATTCTTCTGTGCTCAGCTTTTTTTATAGTCCAACTCTCACATCCATACATGACCACTGGAAAAACCATTTTTACTGTTTTAATTCAGGCCTTTATTATCTCTCATCTGAACTGCTGCAGCGACCTCATGTTATGTTTCTTTCTCTACAGTGTTGTTGCCTCCATAGTTTCACTGTAAAGTAAACCTGGCCATGTCTTTTCCATCCTTAAATAACTCATCACCTACAGACTGTGATTCAAGCTCTTTACAGTGACCTTTGGGGCTTTCCGTCATTGGTCCTCTGTTCCTCCCCTCTTTGCCTCATTTTTAACCACTTTTTCCTTTGAATTTTGTCTCCCAGCATCACCAAACCATGTGCAGTTACCAGTATACCATGCTATTTCCCACCTCTGTGCCTTTACTCATGCTCTGAGCTGTCTGAAAAAGAAGACCTGTCCACTCCCACTGCCTGTCTTTTACCTGCCTAGTTCTTTTCCAACACTTTAAGAGAGTGTTTGGTTCTTTTGTTTGTTTTAAAATATTTTAGGGACGGTGGGAACCTTTGAGTGTATGGGAATACCTTGAAGTCTCTCTCTACAAAAATGCATATAATCCTCAGATTTGCACATGATACCAGGTTTTAACTCTAAATTAAAACCTCCTTCAGCCAAGGTATTATCTTCCCCAGAAAAATCTGTCCTAACCCCATACCAGATTTGTTTAGTCTCCCTCTTTCATATTCTTTAACAATATCATGTGCATGTCTCTATCATTGCATGTCCCATATTACACTATAATTATTTAGTGTCTTCACCACTATACTATACCTCCTTGAGAGTAGTAACAATCTTACTCATCTTTGTGTCCTCATCACTTAGCACAGTACATAGAAGTTGTTACCAAAGAATTGAGATTGAATGTTCCTGAAGAATAAGCCATCTTTCATTGTGCACCATTTATCCATTCAGCAAACATTTATGGGGAGCCTGCTATGTGCTGGGCATTGTGCTGGGTGCTGAAATACAAAGATTGACAAGACAAATGTGACCCTTATCCTCACAGAACTTAAAGTCCTTTTAAAAAGAATATATTTAAATTAGACATTAAAAAACTATGTGGCAAGTGCCTTGGTAAGGGAAATACAAGGTAGGATAATGGGATTATGTAAAAAGAGCAAGTTATCTGTATTTCGGAGGCCAGAGAAGGCATTCTAGAGGTAATAATAGTTAAGATTTGCAGGATAAGTAAGGAGGGGACTGGAGAGAAGCTCCTGTCAAAGGATAACATCTGCAAAGGTCTTGGTATGAGGGAATGTTATATCTAAAGAAGCACAGGCAGTTCCATATGGCTGAAAACATGAATTTGGTGGATAGGAGGGACACAGTAAGAGGAGGAAGAATCTGCTAAACCATACTCGAGAGTTCACACTTGCTCCTGAAGTGAGTTGGAAGGCATAAAAGAATTTTATTCTGAAATAATGCCACTCGCAGCAACATGGATGGACCTAGAGATTATCAAACTAAGTAAATCAGAGAGAAAGACAAATATCATATGATATCACTTATATTTGGAATCTAAAGTATGACACGAACTTACTTATGAAATAGAAACAGATTCACAGACATGACAATACACTTATGGCTACCAAAGGGGAAAAGGGGTGGAGGAGGGATAAATTTCAGAGTTTTCAGCAGATGCAAATTGTTATATATAAAATAAGCAACAAGTTCCTACTGTATAGCACACTATTGGAAACCATATCCAATATCCTGTAACAAACCATAATGGAAAAGAATATGAAAAACAATATGTATGTATGTGTGTGTGTGTGTGTATATATATATGTATATGTATAACTGAATACACCAGAAACTAACACAACCTTTAAAGCAACTATAATTTTTAAAAAGAATTTTATTCTTTGATAACATTCCTAGGCAATACAAGAAGAGGAGTTGTGTCAGAGTATGTGTATGTGGAGAAGGTATTTACCAGTGAAAAATAAATGAGCTTTAGAACAATGAACAGAGCTGTCATGTGGCTACTATCTTAATTTGTGCCCAACTTAAAACATGTTCTAAAACAAGGATAATTTCAAAAATTGAAGAGCATTTCAACATCTGGTCCACTGTTGAGGACTTTAATAAGTAGGTATTATATGAGTGGATGTCACCTTTAATCTCTAAAATAAGCTATTTAGTTAGGCAACCTTTTATCATAAAATAGTCTGTAAAAGACATTCCTCAAAAGATTATGTATTGACATGTTGATCTTCTATCTTTTCTCCTCCAGATACTTTTCTTTGGATTTGGGTGGCTTTTTTTCATGCGACAGCTGTTTAAGGACTACGAGGTAAGAAGAGATCATTTTGATTATGCTAATATTATACGAATTTATTGTTTTAAATGGGAAAAGAAAAATACCTCCATTAAAGAAAAAATCATGTTTGAGAAAGACAATTATCATATTATATCACTTATATGTGAAATCTAAAAAAATGATACAAGTGAACTTACTTACAACATAGAAGTCCACTCACAGACATAGAAAACAAACTCATGGTTACCATGGGAAAAGTGGAGGAAGGGGGGAAGGGGATAAATTGGGACTTTGGGTTTACAGATATACACTACTACATATAAAATAGATAAGTAACAAGGGTCTACTGTATAGCACAAGGAATTGTATCAGTATCTTCTAATAACCTATAATGGAAAAAGTCTGAAGTGTGTGTGTGTGTGTGTATGAATCACTTTGCTGTACACCTGAAACATTTTAAATCAGCTATACTTCAATTAAAAAACCATTTATGCTTGAACTTTCATGACCTGTGATGGTCAAAAAAAAATTTTTTTAAAGATAATCATATTCACTCCCAAGATGGGAAGCTTTTGCTACTCTACTATATAATTCTTAAATTGGAGAATATAATTAAGCTTAGTTGATTTTTTTTTTTTAATGCTAGTCATATATAGCCCAGAAGCCAGGATCAAGAAATATCATGGTTTAGTCATATTAGTATATGCACCAATAGCAAATAGTTCTTTGGGAGAGAATTTAACTTGTAATGTCTCATAAATGTACTCATTCATTTCGGTATCTGGCATTCAGTGTTAATTACCAGTCTGACATCCTAGGTTAACCCTAAGGCTAGTCTGATTCATATCTTAGGGTTTGAATTCAGAAAGACGACAGCCTACACTGTACATTTCCTGATTAATCTTCCTCATTTAGTAATAAGCTCAACAGTCATGGACTATTTGGGGTCGTTTCTAGTATGTTCTCCATTAAACTTCCCCAGGGAGTTTGAGTTGTTGTCTAAAAGAGCCCAGAATTCTAGGGATTCTGTTCTGCTCACTACTGCCTCCTAAAACTGTTTCAAGGTCTGTGCAGAATGTTGAAACCCTTTTAGAACTAACCTGTATATCTAAATCTGTCATTTTTTGTCAGTGTACATCAGGAATTCTAAGTGCTACTTCTGACCTTGTCACTTCATCTTCTTGTGCTTTAAATTTTTCATCCACAAGAGGATGATGGTAATAGTGACCTATGAATTAGAAGTACAACCTATTTTCATCTATTCTTTTAGCTCTAGACAGGTTACTGTCATGGTCCTGTTTCTAATAACTTGAGAATTTCTTCACAATAAGTTTTCTGACTTGTAATCAGAAACATGTAATCATCAACTCAATATTTCACACAAGGAAATGACTTTTAGTCTCTATTTGACTTTTAACAGGTGCGTCAGTATGTGGTACAGGTGATCTTCTCTGTGACTTTCGCATTTTCTTGCACCATGTTTGAGCTCATCATCTTTGAAATCTTAGGAGTATTGAATAGCAGGTGAGTAAGAGTACTAATTAGGTTTCCTCTTAAAGAGACCTATGTTACTTTCTTTATGGTGGAAGATTTACTAGGATCCAGTAGCTGAAAAAAATCCACTGTGTAGTGAGTTTAGTCCCAGTAACTGTAATAATCATAGCAAATATGGGTTCCAGGCACCTAGTAACTGGCTTGACAAAGATTGTGAAATAGCAGGAAAACAAGTCTGAACATTAGTTCTGAAGTACTAATTGAGACTGGGCTATGAGAACCTAGGTCCCAGCCTTTACTACAAGAAGCTTTATTTTTCTCAAGCTGCTCTCTGATTGAATCCCAGGAAGAGCCCTTCACATTGTCCTGCTGACAGACAAATCTCTACCTGAAAATATCCGAATTCCTCAGAGCTAGTTAAGGGCTTCTATGAAGATTGAACTCCAGTTCTTACCAATCTACTTAATTTTGTTTATTTCATAGGCATGTTCAAGTCTGATTGAACTTAAGAGTGTTCTTTAAAGCATTTTTAAAAAGTAACTCCTGTCCTCCTCCAAAAAATAGACCTGTTAGTTTATTGAACAGTCTATCCAAAATATTTCTTGCTTGTTAATCTGCAAGCTTCCTTTTTTTAGGGACCAGTATTCGTATTTAGAGTACATCAGCTATTCTGTGTAGAGTTTTGTTGTACTTTTTTTTAATCACTACATGGAAAAGTCTTAAGAATAAAGTGGCATTGGCTCTGTAGTCAGGAATCAATGCTGAGCTAAGCTGTGTAACTCATTATATATAGACCCCTGACTCTTGAGACTTATAAAGAGATTATATTCTCAAATTCCTGTTTTGAGAATCAGAGTTGATGATTATAGTCTCTCGATGGATAAATTAAGAACTTGTATGGTAAAACAGGAATATGTTCTGACTTTGTGGTTTTTAAACTTGTACTTTAGACTTCCCTGGTGGCTCAGATGGTAAAGCGTCTGCCTACAATGTGGGAGACCCGGGTTCAATCCCTGGGTAGGGAAGATCCTCTGGAGAAGGAAATGGCAACCCACTCCAGTATCCTTGCCTGGAAAATCCCATGGGAAGAGCCTGGTAGGCTACAGTCCATGGGGTGGCAAAGAGTCAAACACGACTGAGCAACTTTACTTAATAATCCAAACCTTTCTTGGGTGAGCTAAATATAGATCCTATGACTATCGAGACTAGGCAAGTGTTATTTTACATGCTAATTATTAAATTTTATGTAAGGGTCCAGAAATAAACCAAAGCATATACAGTCAACTGTTTGACAAGGGAGCCAAGAATACTCAATAGACAAAAGACTTCAGTATCTTTTCAATATTGAAGAAAAGATCTTCAATAAAAGATGGAGGGAAAATTAGATATTCACATGTAATAGAGTGAAACTTGACCCCCATCTTATATTACTCAGAAAAATTAACTGGAAATGGATTCAGTTCAGTCTAGTCGCTCAGTCATGTCCAACTCTACAACCCCATGGACTGCAGCACACCAGGCCTCCCTGTCCATCACCAACTCCTGGAGTTTACTCAAACTCATGTCCATCCAGTTGGTGATGCCATCCAACCATCTCATACTCTGTCATCCCCTTCTCCCACCTTCAATCTTTAACAGTATCAGGGTCTTTTCTGATGAGTCAGTTCTTCAAATCAGGTGGCCAAAGTATTGGAGTTCCAGCTTCAACGTCAGTCCTTCCAATGAATATTCAGAACTGATTTCCTTTAGGATGGACTCGTTGGATCTCCTTGTAGTCCAGAGGACTTTCAAGAGTCTTCTCCAACACCACAGTTCAAAAACATCAGTTCTTCGATACTCAGCTTTCTTTATAGTCCAACTCTCACATCCATACATGAGTACTAGAAAAACCATAGCCTTGACTAGATGGACCTTTGTTGACAAAGTAATGTCTCTGCTTTTTAATATGCCATCTAGGTTGGTCCTTATTCCAAGGAGTAAACGTCTTTTAATTTCATGGCTGCAGTCACCATCTGCAGTGATTTTGGAGACCAAAAAAATAAAGTCTCTCACTGTTTCCACTCTTTCCCCGTCTATTTGCCATGAGGTGATGGGATCAGATGCCATGATCTTAATTTTCTGAATGTTGAGCTTTAAGTCAACTTTTCACTCTCCTCTTTGACTCTTTAGTTCTTCACTTTCTGCCATAAGGGTGGTGTCATCTGCATATCTGAGGTTATTGATATTTCTCCTGGCAATCTTGATTCCAGCTTGTGCTTCATCCAGCCCAGCGTTTCTCATGATGTACTTTGCTTATAAGTTAAATAAGCAGGGTGACAATATACAACCTTGACATACTCCTTTCCCTGTTTTGAATCAGTGTGTTGTTCCACGTCCAGTTCTAACTGTTGCTTCCTGACCTGCATACAGATTTATCAAGAGGCAGGCCAGGTGGTCTGGTATTCCCATCTCTTTAAGAATTTTCCACAGTTTGTGGTGATTCACATAGTCAAAGGCTTTGGCATAGTCAATAAAGCAGAAATAGATGTTTTTCTGGAACTTTCTTGCTTTTTTGATAATCCAATGGATTTTGGCAATTTGGTTCCTGTGCCTTTTCTAAATCCAGCTTGAACATGTGGAAGTTCATGGTTCACATACTGTTGGAGCCCGGCTTGGAGAATTTTGAGCATTACTTTACTAGAGTGTGAGACGAGGGCAATTGTGCGGTAGTTTGAGCATTCTTTGGCATTGCCTTTCTGTGGGATTGAAATGAAAACTGCCCTTTTCCAGTCCTGTGGCCACTGCTGAGTTTTCCAGATTTGCTGTCATATTAAGTGCAGTACTTTCACAGCCTCATCTTTTAGGATTTGAGATAGCTCAACTGGAATTCCATCACCTCCACTAGCTTTGTTTGTAGTGGTGATTCCTAAGGCCCACTTGACTTCACATTCCAGGATATCTGGCTCTAGGTGACTGATCATACCATCGTAATTATCTGGGTCATGAAGATCTTTTTTGTATAGATCTGTGTATTCTTGCCACCTCTTCTTAATATTTTCTGGTTCTGTTAGGTCCATACCATTTCTGTCCTTTATTGAGCCCATCTTTGCATGAAATGTTCCCCTGATATCGCTAATTTTCTTGAAGAGATCTTGAAATGGATTGAAGACTTAAATGTAAAACTTGAAACCATGAAGCTCTTAGAAGAAAATATAGCAGAAAAACTCCTTGAAAATGAATTTTTTGGAAATCACACTTAAAGCACAAACAGCAACATCAAAAACAAACAGGTGGGATTATATCAAACTAAAAAGCTTCTGCACAGCAAAATGAACCGTCAACAAAGTGAAAAGAACCTACAGAAGGGAAAAAACATTTGCAAATCATGTATCTGATATGGAGTTAATATCCAAAGCATATGAAGAACTTGTAACTCAGTAGCAAAAAAACCCAAATAATCCAATTTTAAAATGGGCAAAGGACCTGGGTAGACATTTTCCAAAGATTTATCAGGCCACAGGTACATGAAAAAATGCTCAACATTACTAGTCATTAGAGAGATGACACCTCTTATCTGTTAGAGTGGCTATCATCAGAAAGACAAAAAATAACAAATAGTGGTCTTGATGTTGAGAAAAGGGAACCTTTGTGCACTGTTGCTGGGATTGTAAATTGATACAGCTGCTATGGAAAACTGTGGCGGCTCCTCAAAAAAGTAAAAATAGAACTACCATATGATCCAGCAATTCCACTTCTTAAAGTATGTCCAAAGAAAATGAAAGCACTAACTCAAAACACCTCATGTTCATTGCAGCATTATTTACAGTAGCCAAGACATAAAACAACCTCAGTGTCCCTGGAGAGATGAATGGAGAAAGTATGAAATGTATATACAATGTATAGAATAAAGAAATCCTTCCATTTGTGACAACATGGCTGGACCTTGAAGACATTATGCTAAGTGAAACAAGTCAGACAGAGGAAGACAAATACTATATGGTTCCACTTATATGTGGAACCTAAAAGCAAAAACAAAAATAAGAACACCAAACTCATAGAAAAAGAGATCAGATTAGTGGTTGCTAGAGGTGGGAGTTTGGAGGAGGGGAAATTGAAGGAAGGTGGCTAATTTGCTGTGTGATATGTGGAAAAGTTAAGAGTAAATCCTAAGAGTTCTCATCACGAGAGTTTTTTTGGGGTTTTTTTTGGTTTTTTTTTTTACTGTATCTAAATGAGAGAATGATGTTAACTAAACCTTTTTTAATCATTTCACAGTATATAAATCAAACCATCATTGTGGAATCCTAAAGCTTATTTAGTGGTCTATGTCAGTTATTTCTCAATAAAGTTAAAAAAAAATTTTTACTATCACAACCTGAAAGTTTTACTGCTATCTAACCAGAGGTCAGCAACCATTCCTATAAAGAGCCAGAGAGTAAATATTTTAGGCTCTGTGGGCCACACTATTTCTGTTGTGACTACTCAACCTTGCTGTTGCAGAGCCAAAGCAGCCAGAGGCAATATGTAATCAAATGGGTGTGACTGTGTTCCGGTAAAACTTCATTTATAAAAACAGGTACTGACTGGCCATGAGTAATGTCTAGGTAGTTTAGAAAGGACTTTGACTCAGTCTAAAACAAAAGTTATTGTTTTTGGTAGCTGATGTCCCCCAACTTTTGTCTCATTTATTGTTAATAATCCCATATAGTAAGATATGTCACTCAGTTACTTAGATTTATATATTCTTCAAATAGCTTGTCTTAAAGATTATGTAAGTAGCATTGCTAAATCTGGTTCTTCTGTAGGTCCTTTTTGAGGATTGGGTAGGCTAAGATATATCTTCAGTTATACCTGTTTTTTCATACTAACAGTTGGTCCTACAATGTAACAGAATTATGGATTGTGATCATATATTATTACCTGTGCATTGACTATTCAGAATAGTTTTCAAAGGAAAATCTTCGACCTGAACAAGAGTATTCTTTTGGCTCATCTCTAAGCAGAAGTGCTATAGCCTCCTATTCAAATATGCAATCTTGTTGGTATCCTTAATTTTCTCAAGAGACTGTCACTTTACCCTCAGCTCAAATTAGAGTTAAAATATATGGTTTGCTTTTAATGGGCAATATGGATTACACTTGTCATTTCAAACCCACTGCATCCCAGTATCTTTCAGAAACTTAGCTGAAATACTGAGTACAATTGCCTGGAGGATGTGCATGTTGTTTCTCTCAATGCTCAAAAGTGGGTAATCCAGATGAGCAAAAGCTGTCAGTTTATCTAAACTAAATGGTATTGGCTCTCTGTAGGATAGCCTTTGCTAAGTAGCTCTGTGTTTTATGATTCCTGCCATATGCACTAAGAAGTAAACAGTAAGAAATAGCCCTCTGAAACTCACTTATGTTTCTCTTGAAAGGATGGTGTGAAGAACATTGTTAATTGCCCTCATATTTTCTTCTTTAAGAAATCTTTGGAGAAATTTCAATATGATCATGGTAATAATTCAGTTATAATTAGTAATAATTATGCTTCCCTTCCGGAGAAGGCAGTGGCAACCCACTCCAGTATTCTTGCCTGAAAATCCCATGGACGGAGGAGCCTGGTAGGCTGCAGTCCATGGCGTTGCTAGGAGTCAGGCACGACTGAGCGACTTCGCTTTCACTTTTCACTTTCATGCATTGGAGAAGGAAATGGCAATCCACTCCAGTGTTCTTGCCTGGAGAATCCCAGGGACGGGGGAACCTGGTAGGCTGCCGTCTGTGGGTTCGCACAGAGTCGGACATGACTGAAGTGACTTAGCAGCAGCAGCATGCTTCCCTTAAAATTTGTTTTTCTTACATACACTATATATATCAAACTGATTGATTTTTCTATTTTACATTGACCATTAGAAAAGGTAAAGCTAAATTTTATTGCTATAGGTAGCAAGTTTCTAGAACTCTAAGGTGTGAATTTTCACAATAGCCATCAGGCCTAGCCTGATATTCTACCTATATTTTGCCATTGTTTTTCCTTCCTTTCATATTACCTTATAGTTTTTTTCATCATCTTGTATTTAATATATACTCATAAGCCATTTAACTACTTAACCTTCTTTGAAACCAGGCCTAGTTTTAAGTAAGTTTAAAATCAATAAATACAAAGGACACCATCAAGAAAGTTTACAGATACCCCAGAAATGGGAGAAGAGTTTTGTAAACCATGAATCTGTTATAAGACTTCTATCTCAAATATGTAAAGAACTCTAACAACTCAATGATAAGAAGACAAATAACACAGTCAAAAATTAAACAAAGGGGGAAAAATGGACAAAGGATCTGAGTAGGCATTTCTCCAAATAAGATATACAAATGGTAGAAAAGCTAAAAAGTGGAACAAACCCCAATTGTCCACCAACTAATGAATGGATAAACAAAATGTGGTATATCCTTACAGTGGTATGAATATTATTCAGCCATAAAAAGGAGTGAAACATTGATAGAGGCTGCACATGGATAAACCTTGAAAACTTAATGCTAAGTTAAAGAAGTCAGTCAGAAAAGATCATATATTACATGATTCCATGTACATGAAATGTCCAGAATGTGCAAGTCCATAGAGACAGAGTATATTGGCACTTTCCTAGGACTGGTGGTGGTGGTGGTTTACTTGCTAAGTTGTGTCTGATTCTTGCAACCCCCTGGCAGAAGTCCTGCTAGGCTCCTCTGTCTATGGGATTCTCCAGGCAAGAATACTGGAGTGGGTTGCCATTTCCTTCTCCAGGGAATCTTCCTGACCCAGGAATCGAACCCAGGTCTCCTGATGCAGGCAGATTACTGACTGAGCTACATGGAAGGCTCTTCTTCCTAGGACTGGGGAGGTTGAAAGGAAAGGGGAGTGATTGCTAATGGGTACTGGGTTTCATCGTGGACTGATGAAAATGTTCTAAAATTGATTGTAGTAATGGTTGCACAATGTGAATATACTGAAATCCTTATATTGTACACTTTAAATATGTGAATTATGTCTCAGTAAATTGTTATAAAAAATCCTAAAAATCAATAAATAACATATTTTATAAGCAGTAGTGAAAGCAATCATGCAGATCAGATGTTTAGTTATATTGCGGTTACAGAAGAACTATTTATGTGTCTTTATAATGCATTTTATTAACATTTATTTTCTTTTAACTCTTATACTGAAATATGACTCCCAGTGTTAAGTGAAACAATAGTCATCTACCAGTAATAATATATATTGATATATGTTATTATATATTGCATATGAATATAACCAGAGCATTAACAGTCTCAATTTAAAAAATGAAATTCTTAAGAGGTTACAATGGCCATATATACCTTTCAAAACTTTATATTTTTTAATCTCTATAAATGAGTAGATAGTAACAGCCTAGTTGACTAATGAGATGAAAAATATTCAGTATTGAGTTCAAAGAGCAAGAGATCCTTTGGAAGACTAAAGAGAGTGAAAATAGCTGCCCTCTTCCCTCCTAGTGATCATTCTTTGCCGTCTGTTGCAGTTCCCGTTATTTTCACTGGAAGATGAACCTGTGCGTGATTTTGTTGATCCTGGTTTTCATGGTGCCTTTTTACATCGGCTATTTTATTGTGAGCAACATCCGACTACGTGAGTATTTTACCCTCATATCAGCACATGATTAACATGAGTGTTCTTAGGGACTGAGGCTGCAGAGAGCTTCGTTTCTGTTTTACTTTCAGTAGCTAATGTTATTTGGGGGCACCTCATACACAGCATCTTTAAAAGGTTAGCCCAAAATAAATATTAAATGAATGATTAGGTTATTTGTCCTGCCACAACTTTATTTCTCTTTCTACTATAATGTCTTCCCTTTCATTTTTCCAATTCAGGGTACTATTTCTACTTTTTGATTTGTACTGGGGCTTGTTATTAGTACTTTATGAAAATGACCTTTTCCCCCTCTTCAACTGTCGTTTTAAAAGACTTCTTCATTCTTAAAAAAAAGTCTCCCCTAACTCAACTAGATTTCTCTTATAATGGTAAGAGGTTTAGAAAACAATTTCTAAAATTTATGTTGTTCCACCATTCATTTACCAAGTCAGCAAGGCAGCCAAATATTAATTAGGATGATCCCATAAACTTATGTACAGGAAACTCTTTTACATATACTTATTTCACCTTATCTCCTCTTTCTTAGTACATAAACAGCGACTGCTTTTTTCCTGTCTCTTATGGTTGACCTTTATGTATTTCTTCTGGAAACTAGGAGATCCATTTCCCATTCTCAGCCCCAAACATGGTGAGTGTATGTGGTGGGGAGGGGAAAAGGGTTATCATTTTCTACTTTGCAAAAAATCAATTTTTATAGATTACTTTTTATGGGAAACACAGCAAGTTATTTCTCTAAAAAAATGTCTGGTTTTGAACTGAATTTTTCTTTCATTCTAGGAGGTATCAGATGCTGGTTTGGGAACAGACGTATCATTTTAGAGCAGGAGTTTTGACTTTAGGTTAGTGGATGAACTTTAAGGGAATAATGGATTGAGAAAGGTATCTTTTAACTTTAGCCTCCTGGTTTTTATGCAGAATGATGGGAATGTATATGTATATTTGGAAGTGAGGTATCCATAAGCTCTTATGAGATTCCCAAAGTGGTCTGTGACCCAGAGGTAAATGGTCAGTGCTCAAGTGATAACAAAGATCGTCTCTAGGGAGTGTTTGTAGTCTGGAAAAGAGCAATGACATAAAACTCTATTAGTCGATGATAAGCTTTTTAGGAGTTAGTGTCTCTCCACACAAAAAAGTTCATTTTAAATACAACAAGCGGTCGTGGACAGAGCCTGCTTTCTATGCTAATCAATGGGCAAAATCCCTCAACAAGCTAGTTCTTCTAGAACTACTTCAGAAATAAATACTCCTCCAGAATATATATACATATATATGTATGTTACATTAGAGCACCTATCTGTAATGGATATACTGGGACTTGCATATACTGAAGCTTTTTTTTTTTTTTTAATTTAAATGCACATCTTTTCATTTTACTGTCCTGCTGTACCTGTCAAGGTTCTTATAGCAGAAAACAGGTTCTACTCTAACTAGTTTAAAGCAGGAAGTGGTTTATTACAGGGTATTGGGAGTTTTTAGAAATTTTGGTAAAGCAGGGTGTCAAACTTGAGTGCTACACAGTAAAGAGAAACACCCAACCACATAGTACTAAATTTGGAGGAAAAAGAAAACCATAGAAGTTGTCACCTGCCACTTAGGACCTATGACTGGGGACCAGACATTAGAAATGGCTCCAGCTGCTCCAGTTCCCAAGTATTGTCATCACTCCCACATTATTCACGTCTGTGTTTGAGGTCTCAAATGAGCAAGTGGATATGAGGCAACCCAGGTGACATTCAGAATCTTAGCTTCAGATCTAAATGTAAGACCAGAAACTATAAAACTCCTAGAGGAGAACATAGGCAAAACACTCTCTGACATAAATCACAGCAAGATCCTCTATGACCCACCTCCCAGAATATTGGAAATAAAAGCAAAAGTAAACAAATGGGACCTAATTAAACTTAAAAGCTTTTGCACAACAAAGGAAACTATAAGCAAGGTGAAAAGACAGCCTTCAGAATGGGAGAAAAGAATAGCAAATGAAGCAACAGACAAAGGATTAATCTCAAAAATATACAAGCAACTCCTGCAGCTCAATTCCAGAAAAATAAATGACCCAATCAAAAAATGGGCCAAAGAACTCAACAGACATTTCTCCAAAGAAGACATAGAGATGGCTAACAAACACATGAAAAGATGCTCAACATCACTCATTATCAGAGAAATGCAAATCAAAACCACAATGAGATACCATTACACGCCAATCAGAATGGCTGCTATCCAAAAGTCTACAAGCAATAAATGCTGGAGAGGGTGTGGAGAGGAAACCAGAACTGAAAGAGACACGTGTACCCCAATGTTCATTGCAGCACTGTTTATAATAGCCAGGACATAACAGCAACCTAGATGCCCATCAGCAGATGAATGCATAAGGAAGCTGTGGTACATATACACAATGGAATATTACTCAGCCATTAAAAAGAATTCATTTGAATCAGTTCTAATGAGATGGATGAAACTGGAGCCCATTATACAGAGTGAAGTAAGCCAGAAAGATAAACACCAATACAGTATACTAACGCATATATATGGAATTTAGAAAGATGGTAACGATAACCCTATATGCAAGACAGAAAAAGAGACAGATGTATAGAACAGACTTTTGGACTCTGTGGGAGAAGGCGAGGGTGGGATAATCTGAGAGAATAGCATTGAAACATGTATGTTATCAAGTGTGAAACAGATTGCTAGTCCAGGTTGGATGCATGAGACAAGTGCTTGGGGCTGGTGCACTGGGATGACCCAGAGGGATGGGTTGGGGAGGGGGGTACAGGATGGGGAACACATGTAAATCCATGACTGATTCATGTCAATATATGGCAAAAACCACTACAATATTGTAAAGTAATTAGCCTCCAACTAATAAAAATAATTGGGAAGAAAAGAAAAAATAAAAGCATGTGCAATGTTATAAATAACTGTGTACTTTTTAAACAAAAATTATTATTTTGAAATTTCATGTAATATCAAATAAGTCCCCAAAAGTTAAGAAACACCAGCATACTAAAATCCTTCATATTCTTGTGTTATAAAATACTTTCCACGTCCTGACAACTGTTGTCTTTCTCTATCTGTCCTCCAGTCCTGCCAAATTAAAGTTTCTAGAATGTTCTATCAGCCTGGATAGTCCTTCACCTCTGTTCTGCCTGGAAAATATCTATTTATTCATTCAGTATTCAACTCTTGTCAATTCCTCTAAGAAGACTTTCCTGGCGGTCATTAGGAGATGTCAGTTTCTCCTGCTTCAGTACACTTATATCACCTTTAAAACTTGTGATTACTTGTTTCCTTATCCAACTTCCTCATTAACCTGTGAGCTCCCTGAGGTCAGAGACTAAGTCTTATTTATCATTTTATCCTTAGTGCCTGTCATGGAACCTAGCACATAATAAGTGTTTAATACATATTTATTGAACTAGTGAATGAAAAAAAATTGGTTCTCCAAGGTGGTAGATGAGTTCAAGAATGTAACACTCTGGGTAGGAATTTAAGATTTGCTAATGTGATCAGCATGCCCATGTCATTGTATGGAAAAATTTGGAGTAGAGAGGCCCTGATGATATGCTTCTCATATAAACTGTTTCAAATGAATGCCCAGAGAGAGATTTGTCTGTGATACTAGAAAGGAGGGACAGTAGTGGTAAGAGGACCCCAGAGCTGCTAACAGTGATGGTGCAAGCTCACGTGTAGTTCAAAGGTGTGACTGATGCCTTTTTCCAGCCTTCTGGAGAGCAGTCAAGTCACGTGACCAGTGCAGCCAGACAGTGCCTGAGAGGGATCAAGACTATCACATCTATTGTAACTTCATCCATCCCTTTTTTAAATTCTGTAGGGATATCCTGAAGAATACACCCAGAGGAAGAGCTAACAAATAGTTTCAGTGTTAGTCTTTCCTTTGTGCTCCAGTAAATAAGCATTTTGGTTTTATTTCTGAATGTTCAAGTATCTAATTAATTTGACCCTGTAAGAGAAATAAGGAGGAAGAAAAGTTTAGGCAATAGCTAAGAAGCAGCCAGGCTTACACTGCCTTTTAGAGCTTTCACCAGACTGTCCCAGCAACCAGTGTGGTTTGTTGCTATGGACACCATGGAAAAAACTATAAGATTCGATCTTTACTTATATGAAAAAAGTGTCTGAAAAAAATAAAATTAAATTAAATTTTAAAGAAAGAAAAAATGTCTGTAAAAGTATTCCTTGTGCAGTGCCTGCCCCTAGGAAGGTTGGAAGATATTCCATAGTAGGAAAGAGTAAGAGAAACTAAGAAGTCATATGCAGCTAGAAGGAATCTGTATGAGCAAATAACATCAGTGAGATAGTCTTCTGCAAATCACTTAATCCATCTGACTTTCCATTTATGAGCTAGAAAACAAGAGTTATAATGGTTAACCTTTACTTCATAGAAATACTGAGATTAACTAGATAGTATTAAAAGTACTTTAAGCCAGAAAAAGATACTTAATAAAGGGACAGTACCTTAAAGAGAATAAAAGAGAGGGGACATTTTTCCAGTTTTTTATATAACCTGTATTAATCCCTTGGGGTTTTCTTTTTTTTTAATGTAACTTGGCGATAATTATGTATCCACAGTCAACAAACATTTGTTGAACACCTTTCATGTGCCAGGCAGTAATAAGATATGAATCCTTCCTGTAAAAAGGATACAAATTCAAGAGATATGTGAAGAGTACCTTCAACAGAATTTGGATTTATTCATTCATTTAAAATTCTACAAATATTTGTTGAGCACCTAGTTTATATTAACTGCTAGAGATACAACCATGAACAAAAGCTATCATAGAAAATAATGCAGATAGGATATAAAATTTATTGCAAGCCCTTAGCATCAATCTTTCTTTCAAAGTGATATTCAAGCTGAGATTTAAAGGACAAAATGAAAGGTATATTCAACAGGAAGTCACAAGAGACATCATGTAAAGCCCTGAGGTGTATTCAAGACCAAGTAAGAGACCGAACAGAAACTAATGGTATAGATTTTTTTTATTGGGTGACCAGATAGTTGATAATGTCATTTGCTAAGAAAAGTAATACAGAAGAAGGAAGATGATTTTAGTTTAGGATATGTAGAATTTGTGTTGCCTGTGTGCATCTAAGTGATATTCAGTAGGTAATTAGATACACAAATCAGGAACTTAAAAGTATAGATTTATCTGTCCTCTTGGAGATAATTCCAGGAATCTAAAAAATTAGATATCATCAGCTAAATGCTGTTAGGTGAAACTGGGGAAACAGACAAGATCACCCAAGGAAAATGTATAGACTGAGATGAAAGAGGGAGTTCTGGTCCATGGAGAGCAAAAACAGACCAAGAAAAAGCAAGTAGAGAAGGAAAACAGAAATGGTCATATAAAAGCCAAGAAAGGAAAATAATGTAAAATAGGAATAATTCAATGTCATAAATGATTAAATAAAATAAGGATTGGAAAATGTTGAATTTTGCAATCAGAAGGAAATTCCTGACCATATTATGATAATGACTAAGAGTCCAGTCTCTGGAGCTGGGCTGTTTGGGTTTAAATCCTGACTCTGCCCCTTTTTAGCTATGTTAGCTTGACCAAGTTACCTAACTTCTCTGTGCCTCCATTTCATCATCTGTAAAATGAGATCTTCAGTAATATCCACCTCAGAGTTGTTATGAGAATTAAATGAATTAATTTCACTTTTCACTTTCGTGCATTGGAGACGGAAATGGCAGCCCACTCCAGTGTTCTTGCCTGGAGAATCCCAGGGACGGCAGAGCCTGGTGGGCTGTCGTCTGTGGGGTCGCACAGAGTCGGACACGACTGAAGCGACTTAGCAGCAGTAGCAGCAGAATACTTAAAACAGTACGTAGTATATAACAGGTGCTTGGTGAATATTACCTATTATATTGCCATTGTGATTTTTAGTGAAAGCACTTTCATTCAGTGTAGAACAGCGGGATGAAAGCTGATTTGCAGCCAGTTGAAGAATAAATGGACATGAAAGAAGCGCCTCTATTTAAGGGGTCAATAGAGTGGGTTGGTAACTAGATGTACACTCAAGGCCAAGGACAGACTTTTTCTTAGGAAAGAAACTTGAAACTGAAAGGAAAAAATCGGCAAAGAAGGAAAGATTGAAGATAAAAGAGAGAGAGAGGACAGACAGTAGAACAAATTTTAGAGGGGAAAGGGGCATAAGATCAAAAGCACAGGAAGAGAAGCGTTAGCTGTGGACACCATCTTGTTCTGAAGGGGGCAAGTTAGAAGGATGATAGCAGATGTAAATGTTTGAAGGTAGTTGATGTCTAATAACTTCTTTCTTACATGATAAGCACATTAGCTTAAAAGAACAAAGATTGGGAAAAAGGGGGCTAAAGTATATCTGCTAAGGGGTAGAGGGAGAGATGACTGACCAAGGGCAAGAAAAGGATTCCTTAGTAGTGAATGATTTCTGTTAAGACTGGAGACCATACTCTTATAATGGCATCAATGTCAGCATGCATTCTAGTAGCTTTGGGCAGCTCAGGCATGGGCACTGGGAAAGCAGAGTGTCAGGTTGATCTAAGGTTAGGAGTTTGCAGGATCAATGCTTTAGGAGGAGAGTAGGGGCTGAGGGTCCTGACAAGAGAAGTTAAACAAGCTTGAAGTCCAGGTTCAGCAAAGAAGGAATTAGAAGGTCAGGGGATGCAAAAGACTAGAGACCAGAGGTCACAATGAGCTCTAAAATGGAGTAGTGGAAACACAGGCACAAGAGGACTTAAATATTGGAAGTGCAGCTTCAGAGCCCATAGAATTCCTGAATGATCCCTCTGGTGTTAGGCCACAGGAGTGGATGGCTGAAGTCGACTCTATCCTAGAAATAGGAAGTGAGACCAAATTTGAACTAGTTTTTTCCTGTGACACCAGACTTCCTGAGTTACTCTTAGCGTTGCTTTCTTTTACTTATTCCAAATACATAAAAAGTAGGATTTAACTACCACACTGATTTTCAGCATTCTCAAAGAATAGGAAACAATTGATAATTGGAATAAAATTGAGTATCTAAAACTCACATACTTACTCATTCTATAAATTCAACCCATTTATTAGATGCATTATGTGCTTATTGGTGGAAAAAATGAATAAGACATAATAGCTAAAGAACTGATGACATTAGGGGAAAATATGTAGACTGAAGGTAACTATAGTGGAAAGTATTATCTCCTATTTATACTTTTCCAGCAGATTTGCTTTCCTAAAAGTACTGCTTTGTTAGAGTTCACATTACCTTGAGTAAATAGTCAGCAAATGTTATTGTTATTTTACCATTGCCCAAGAATAGAGATGATTCTGGAAGCATTTGGGATAAGAAGAAAATCAATAGACTTTTATATTTATTAGAGAAAAATCCACATATTAATAATTTAGCTCATGTAAGTTAGCTAAAAGTAATGGTTGCTGTTTTCAGTGATGTTTCCTTTTGCTGTGAGATGAAAGCCGGTTTATCTGTATCACCTGGCATTAATGTGCTTTCATATTTTTAGGGATCTTATCCATAGAACAACTCATCAGCCGGGTAGGTGTGATTGGGGTGACTCTCATGGCTCTTCTTTCTGGATTTGGTGCTGTCAACTGTCCGTACACTTACATGTCCTACTTCCTCAGGTAACGAGAATTTTGTCTTTTTCTTTTCTTCCCATTACTTCTTGAATACATATGTCACATCATGCCCCCATCATTAATACTTAAATATTAGGTCTATGATACTGCCTTTTTATTCTTCTCTGTCCTTTTGGATATTGGCCTAGGAATCTTTCTAAATGAGTTTTATTACTTATATATTGCTTGCCCTTGTTATTTATCCTACATTTATTTTTAAAATGGCAGTTTCAATCTGACCTTCTTCAGCCCCTTTCACTCCCACTTTTTAAAGCACATTTCTAATGGACAACAATGTGAGCCAGTCCTGACTTCAGCAAATTGGTTCCTCCCAAAAGTAAAACAGTAGATGACAATGCCGAGTCAAAAGTGTAGATACACATATATCCTAAATGTCACTGGATCAAGTCTAAGGAAATCTATAAGATAGCTAATTACTTTCTGCTCCCCTGAGGCCCCAGGAGTATTGGCTATTAAAAAGTGACAATAAAGGCATTTTTTTTTGCTTATTATACTTATTTTAATATTCCCCAGGAAAAGTACAGTTCCTTAAATTACTCGGTAATGACTGAGGTTCCTGTGTTTCTCCAGCTGCCCTGTATTATGCCCAAAGATGGAACCCCAGACTCTGCTAACAGCTTATGCTTATTACAGGAATGTGACTGACACAGATATTCTAGCCCTGGAACGGCGACTGCTCCAAACTATGGATATGATCATAAGCAAAAAGAAAAGGTAAGCTGTCAGCATGGTAAAAACTTGTGCTGTTCAAATTTCTCAACAAGGAAATTTGACATGACTGGTGCTAACAGGGAATTTCATCTCACTTATTTTTAAGTTAGGGAACCACCAGAGACTTTAGTGTCTAATCTTGTGTGAAGGAAAATTTTCAAATCAACCTTACTTCTTAACTTCAAATGTAAATTCTCTTAGATAAATTTTAGAATATCTTTTAATATTTGAAGGTATTCTCCATTGAGTGTTTTAACAGTCTATTGTCCTGCCTTTTTATAAACTTTTTCATACTTTGTTTCAACTTCCTTTTCTCCAACTACTTTATAAAATCCTTCAGTCTCCCAACTATTGTTGTTTTTATTATTTTAAAAGTACTTTTAAAATGTATGTTTTCAAAGTGGCATTTCTAGAAACTTGTGTCTCAGTGGGTAAAACCACAGATGCTAGATTCAGACTATCTGGATCTGAATCTTTGGCCTACAACTCGGTGTGACTTTAAGGTAGTTGCTTTATTTCCTTATGTCCTGATTTACTTATCTGTAAAATGGTAATAATAATAATGAGTTGACTGACATGCAGACTTCTTAGAATAGTGAACTATAAATAGCTAAGGGAAACTATTTATTAATAATCTTGGCAGGACAGTCATTTGGTTTTAATATTTTGCCTTTATTCATTCATATGAATGAATCATTCACTTAATTGTAGAAAGCCTAGTTTATGTTGAACACTGTAATAAATGCTGAATAGTACATGGAGATAGAATGATGAGCAAGGTAATCAATTCCTACCTTCGTGAAACTTATTAGTCTACTGTTTTTATTAGAGTTAGTATTACTCATATAGAAATGTCATAGAAGTTCTAAGTTGATGAGTGTTTTTCCATTTCATGTGTCTTCTTTCCACACTTTCCTATAGTAAGATACATAATCAAGTCAGAAGACTTAATGTAAGAGAGAACAATAGATATTGGAATGATAAAGAGGTCCAGATTCACCAACTAATTCTTATCTCCATTTCTATACATCTTCACTAGGGTACTGGAAGTAGATACACATGTGTATACATTTATTTACTTATATATGTTTTGTTAATATTCAAACTCGACAGTTTATTTTACATGAATGAATATGATTGTCGACTTTTAGAATACAGCAATAAGAGCAGTGTTGCTGCTGCTCTGCTCAGTCGCTTCAGTCGTGTCCAACTCTGTGCGACCCCATAGATGGCAGCCCACCAGGCTCCCCCGTCCTTGAGGTTCTCCAGGCAAGAACACTGGAGTGGGCTGCCATTTACTTCTCCAATGCATGAAAGTGAAAAGTGAAAGTGAAGTCACTCAGTCGTGTCCAACTCTTAGCGACCCCATGGACTGTAGCATCCGTCCATGGGACTTTCTAGGCAAGAGTACTGGAGTGGGTTGCCATGTTATTCAGTATTAAAACATACTGTTTTATATAGAAACATACTGTTTGGATTCCCGGGATTATTCTCCCTTTTACTATATTTACTTTATTCATATAGAGCGATGAATATAAAGTCATGACCCACATCAAATGCAGATGTGCACTTATAAGACATTTCATCAATAATCTTTCTTAGCAGTTGGCTCTGATCTATACATGAACCCCTATAGACCTTGTTAAGTCAGGATCTGGGATGGCTTGTGGTCCTGCAGCATGTCTTCATAATTTGAGTGGCTCTCAGAAGAATCAGCCTCCCAATTTGACCTAATTATTACAGTTCTTTACCTGGTGGAGCTAACAGTTCAAATACAGCTAGATAAACTGCTTGGTAGAACAAAAAAATAACAGTCCTCAGAAAAATAAAACAGATTCCAAAGTCACTGAAACATAATATCTACAAAGTCAAGTCTTCAGTCAAAGCTTGCTGGGCATACAAAGAAACAGAACTGTGCAACCCATATTCAAGATAAAAAGGAACTAATAGACACTTAACTCCAGGTGGGCGCAGATAACAGCTTTAACAAAGACTTGAAAACAGCTATTATAAATACATTTTAAAAAATGAAAGAATATACAATATTAATTAGTGAACAGAAAAGGAGTCTCAAAAGAGAAATAGAAACTATATTTTTAAAAAGAAGCAAAAGGAAATTCAAAAGCTGAAAACAACAGTAACTAAAATGAAAATTTTACTAGGTAGGCTTAGCAGAGTTAAGATAGCAGAAGAATTAATTAGTGAACTTGAAAGTAAGTCAATAGAAATTATTCAGTCTGAAGAATAGAGAAATAAAAGATGAAAGAAAAATGAATGAAAATCTCAGGATGAAGCACTATCAAGCAGTCCAACAGGTACCTGTAGTTGGAGTCCTCTAGGACTAAGAAGCAAAAAAAAGTACTTAAAGAAATAACGGCCAAAGGCCTCCCAAATTTGGTGGAAAACATTAATTTACAGATCTAAGAGGCTTAAGTCAAACACAAGTTTGACTAGTTTTATATAGTCAGATTGCTAAAAGGCAAATAAAAAATCTTGAAAGCATCAAGAGAAAAATGATGAATAGATATAGTTGTTTGTTGTTCAGTCACTGAGTCATGACCGACTCTTTGCAACCCCATAAACTGCAGCATGCCAGGCTTTCTTGTCCTTCACTATCTCCTGGAGTTTGCTCAAACTCATGTCCATTGAGTCAGTGATGCCATCCAACCATCTCATCCTCTGTCACCCCCTTCTCCTGCCTTCAATCTTTCTCTGCATCAGGGTCTTTTCTAATGAGTCTGTTCTTCGCATCAGGTGGCCAAATTATTGGTGTTTCAGCTTCAGCATCAGTCCTTCCAATGAATATTCAGTACTGATTTCTTTTAGTATTGACTAGTTTGATCTTGCAGTTCAAGGGACCCTCAAGAGTCTTCTCCAGCACAGTTCAAAAGCATCAATTCTTTGATCCTCAACCTTCTTTCTGGTCCAATTCTCACATCTGTACATGACTGCTGGAAAAGCCATAACTTTGAATAACTTTGTCAGCAAAGTGATGTCTTTGCTTTTTAATATGCTGTCTAGGTTTGTCATAGCTTTCCTTCCAAAAAGCAAGCATCTTTTAGTTTCATGGCTGCAGTCACTGTCTGCAGTGATTTTGGAGCCCAGGAAAATAAAATCTGTCACTGTTTCCACTTTTCCCCCATCTGTTTGCCATGAAGTAATAAATCTAGGGGAACCATGAAGAAAGTAATACAACTTGGAAACTATATTCCATTCACTCAGTATCCAGGTAAAGGTCATTTTAACAGGAAACAGTTAAGTCAATGTGGCCAATACACTTAACATTCTTTTTTTTTTTTAATGCTTTTTAAAATTTTTTGTTTATTTTTAAGTTTTTATTTATTTATTTATTTTTGGTTGCACTGGGTCTTTGGTTGCTGTGCGTAGGCTTACTTTAGTTGCAGCAAGCAGGAGCCACTCTTTGTTGTGGTGCAAAGGCTTCTCATTGCAGTGACTTCTCTTGTGGAGCATGGGCTGGCTCTAGGGCACACGGGCTTTAGTAGTTGTGGCAAATGGATTTAGTTGCCCCGAGGCATATGAAATCTCCCCAGACCAGTGATCAAACCCATGTCCCCTGCATTGTCAAGCAGATTTTTAACCACTGGACCACCAGGGCAGTCTTCTTTATTGTATTATTTTAGCCAATGGCTTAATTTAGCCTACAGAAATACCATGTGGTATTTGGTACCATTTGTGTTGGTCCTAACCATGAACACCGGTGCTGCTTCTTTATCCTTACCGCTTCTATCTCTTGTCACCCTTTTGAGGTTAACGTTGAATTAAATTCTTCTTTAGTTCTACAAATCTACTTTTATTAAACTCGTCTTGTGTTTTTTTTTTTTTAAGCCTGTAAGCCTTGGCCTGTTGTATCCTTCAAGTAACCATTAATGAACAAATGGTCTATTTTTCCTCACAAGGACCCTGTTCTTAATATCTGTGTGATAGGCTGGAACATGCCAGCAGCCACCACTGACGTGGTATGTCCTTCCATAAACTGATAGGAAGGACAAATGTCCCACTGATTTATTCAGTAGTAGGAAGAGATTAACATTAGAGAGAGAATGGTGCTTTAGAAGAGGCCAGGTTTGTGTGATTTTCTGATTTTTTTTTTCTTTTGTTAGCTTCTGAAAAGGAAGGAAAGAAACATTTATTGAGTTCCTACCCTGTACCTGATCCTTTATCTAGGCATGTTAGCTGTTATTTTATTTTGTTCTTAAATGATAATGGTAAAAAGTAAATATATTGTTTCATTGATCTTCATAATCATCTAGAGATGAGGACATGAAAACTCTAAAGCCTTACAGTTTCCAATGGCAGATCGAATCTTCAGATTTATTGCCAACTCCAATTCTGTGCTCCTTCACCTATTCCACATTCCTTCTGGGAGTGTATAGTTTTCCCTCCGTTGTAAGCAGTAGAAAAGTGGGACTCCAGAATTTATTCCTTTCCTGAACAGCTCAGCAAATGAAAGGAGCAGCTATGAGATGACAAGAATGGACTTTGAGGGTCCATGCTCCCTTGCTGAGGTTTTACATTTTCTTTTTTTAACAATAGGTCCTTGTTGGTTATCTATTTTAATTATAGCTGTGTGTCTATGTCCATCCCAAACTCCCTAACTATCCCTTTCCCCCATCCTTACCACCACCATTCCCCACCCCTGGCAACCATAAGTTCATTCTCTAAGTCTTTACATTTTCTTTTATTTCAGGATGGCAATGACACGGAGGACTATGTTCCAGAAGGGGGAGGTGCATAACAAACCATCAGGATTCTGGGGGATGATAAAGAGCGTTACCACTTCAGCACCAGGAAGTGAAAGTATCCTTTATCCATTGGCTTGTTTCTTTTTCTCAACTGTGAACCAAAGGCAGAAGAAAAATTAGTGTTGGGACAGAGACATTCTCTTCTAAGATACCTGACTACATCAGAGTTCAGCTGGTCAGGACTGGGCTTAGGAAAAAGAAAGCCATAGATAATCCTAAAATAATAAAACCATTGTCTTTGAGCTGAAGGGATCCAAACAAGTCAGTCTTTCCATTTTACAGATGAGAAAATAGACCCAGAGAAGTTAAGTCACACAGTGGCTTGTGGCAAATGTAAGACCAGAACTGTGGTCTCCTTAGTTCTTTCCACTACACTATTATATTTCACAACTTCAAAAAACCACCACAAAACAGTGGCTCCCTAAAATGACTGGTTTGTATATGGATTGTAAGGGCCCATTTCTAAAGTCAGTTTTAGAAACAAATTTTAAGCAGCTTTTTATCTCCAGTAACTTTTTGGTTTAAAGAATCAAGGAGATTGTGTTAATAAATTTGTCTTGGCCCGGGTGGTTGCAGTGTTAAACTAATTCCCAAATTGAGTAACCACATCTCTTTGTGGCTGCCATGCTGTCAAGCCAAAATTTGGTGTGAGAGACTAGAGGTGAGATAGCTTATGCGTATTCCTCCCTTCTCTGGCCTGAGGAAGAACAAATTTCCTTTTGCCTCAGTTGAAGGAAAAGAATGTAACCTGTTCTTGCTATAAATTATGATATACCTTTCTGGTGTGAAATGCAGGTAGGAATTAGAACAAACAAAATGGGATGACCACAGGAGAGAGGGGGGAAAAAAGGTGACTTTAAATTTATTTAAACATTAATTTCATGTCTCCTATTTCCAAACAGTGTGCTAAACTGGTGAGCAGAAGATAGCCTCTCTCCTCAAGGAACTTAGTGCCTAATCATGAGGGAGCCAGACATGTAACTGAGCCATGTATTCAGTGGCCTGAACTGTGCCAATAGCAGCCACTACTGAGGAGGGAGCTGGAGGGCACTTGCTGATTTGGGTAATAGTGGGAAAAGTCACAGAGAGGAGGGAGGATTTGGATTAAAACCAATTAAACTTCTGTTTTAGAAAGGGCTATCTTTACTATTTTTATGACTTAAAAATTCATAAAAGCCAAACTTTAGGTTTAAGCTATCTCAGCAACACTAAACCAAGTCAAAAAAGTATCAGGATTATTGAACCTCTCTGAGTCCTTTCCTAAATGGAGAGGATAATCACACAGCCTCACTGAGTTCTTAGAAGGTGGCATAGAGTAATGGAAAGAGCAGACCTTGGAGTAAGGCAGCTCTGACTTTGCTTCCACGCCTATTAGCTGTGTGACTTTGAGCAAGATATTTGACTCTCTGAGCTTTACTTTCCTTATCTGCAAAATGGATAATGACACCTATCCCATGGGATTGTTGTGAATGATAGAAGATAAGATCTGTAAAGAACTGAAGAAGGTAATGTCTATAAATCCCAGCCTGTATTAGAACACAGTAAATATTAGATCCCTTTTCCTAACATCATATTTATTCAAGATAATGCAAGAGAAAACTTTGCTGTATATTGTAGGTGTTTTTCTTACTATGTAACCTTTTGAGATTTCAAAAATGACATTTAACTTAAGCTAACTAGATAAAGCAAAAATAAACAGAAGTACCTACCTGAGCCACTCTCAAGCTAGTGTAAAACTGAGTGGTAGGTGTTTGGTGGTGGTGCTGTTAATGGTAAAGCTTTTATACACCTGTGTCTGAGATTGGAAAAATAGTTCTGAAATAGTACTGCTGGCTATTGAAGCAGGAAATTGAAAATATGGGCAGTTCCTAGGACCTGCTATAGAAGAAACCAAAAGCATGTGCTTTCTTCATTGCTATTCCTTGAAACTTCTGTGTGATTTAAACCTTGATGCCCATTTTGTGCCAGATCTTACTCTTATTCAACAGGAAGTGGATGCTTTGGAAGAACTAAGCAGGCAACTTTTTCTGGAAACAGCTGATCTATATGCTACCAAGGTACAGAGCAAGGAAGCTGCAGTATGGTTTTTACCAATGTTGATTGAAGAGAGAGCAAGACTAAATAAGCTTTGTAGCATCCTCTATGGCCAAGCCATGTAAGAGGCACCTCAGTAGCTTCAGTATCAGTCATGAAGCACTGATACCTGGACTCTTTGTGACATTACTCCTACCAGTAGCAAAACCCTTAATGGAACACTCTCAAAAATGGAAATTACTGGAATAGTCAGAAGAAGCTTTTAATCATCTAGGAAGGTTGCACACATCACTTCCTACTAATGGCCAAGATCAAGAGGCTGGCTCCTATGGTAGCTCTTGTGATTGTTTTTTATTCTCTTGCAAGTTAGTAATATTGGAAGAGCAGTAAGACATCCATCTGCTGTGGTCTATTGTTATTGTTAGTCCCCAAGTTATGTCTGACTCTTTTGTGATCCCATAGACTATAGACCGCCAGGCTCCTCTGTCCATGGGATTTCCCGGGGAAGAATACTGGACTGGATTGCCGTTTCCTTCTCCAGGGTATCTTCCTGACCCAGAGATCAAACCCAAGTCTCTTGCACTGGCAGGTGGATTCTGGGCCACTGTGGAAGCCCCTGCTGTGGTCTAGCTCTATTTTAAAGGAGCCAGATTAAGAAGGAACCTAACTACAAGAAGAAACTTTCCTATGTACACCTAAAATGCAATATAATTTAAACATGCAAAATCTATTATTTAAGGTTGTTCAGACTATTTTAATCCTTTTTGAGGATCACTTCACAGAAATAGCTGTATAGGATAGAGAGAAACATAGGCTTTGGAGGCAGGTAGACCTGAGCCTAACTTCCCTTACTCACTAGCTGTGTGTCCTTAAGCAAGTTATTTAACCTTTCCAAGCCTTCATTTTCTCATCTGTAAAATTAAAAAGGACATATCTCATAAGAGTTGTTATGAAGATTAAAGTAGATACTGCATGTAAGATGTTTATCCTAATTTTTGGTTTAAAGTAATCATTCAATAAATTTTCCCACTACTACTATTATTGTTATTTTAATATTATTATCATGTGTTATTTTAATATTACTATCATATTAAGGTTTTAATCCTTAGCCTGAACAGTGATTCATAGAGGCAGAAATATTTTTGTAGAATGTAAATATACATTTTGCCAGGACTAACCGTGTTTTATGTTTATTCTCCCTCAGGAGAGAATAGAATACTCCAAAACTTTCAAAGGGAAATACTTTAATTTTCTGGGTTACTTCTTCTCTATTTACTGTGTTTGGAAAATTTTCATGGTAAGTATATTTTTTTAATTGTTAGGGTTTAGATGATTTTCTCTAGTAATGGCAGAGAGAAAATTGGGTTTGGTTGAGGCCGTGAACTAAGTTCCAAATCCAACTGCATCAACAGAGCATGTCATCTTTCACATATCTGAGCCTCTTCCCCCTCTTCTTTTTAGGTTACCTAGAAACGGGAGGTTGCATTTTTCTTCTGTCAGAAATCATTAGTAAGTTCTTAGGTTGTGAAATATATGAAGTGCCTATAGAGGTTTCCTGTTTTACACCTTACTCTTCATATTACCCATGAGTACATGACTATATTAACACTACTCCAACCTTCAGCTCAGAACAGAAACCACCTGTCCTTTTTAATAATCTGTATATACCCAAAAAAGTAAATTCTAAAACACATTCCTACAGATAAATTCATCTTCTGTGCTTCCAGCTCTTACTCTTTTGTGGCTTGCCCTCCCACTCTATTCTTTATGTGCATTTTATGCAGTGCTTTATTTGTCTTTACTTGTGACCCATCTGCAGGTATTAATGGATTTCAGTGTGATTATAAAAAAGGCTGATTTGACTTTCTGGTTTGATGACTTTCCCACTGAGGCTGTGCTTGCACAAAGAGGAGCTTTGTCAGCTTGTTAGTTAATTTTGATCAGTGTAGATGAATGGAGGATTCTAGATTTAACAGATTTAAATGTTATAAAAAATTGATGTTAATACCCATTCACATGACATTTTAAAATCTTGACTTCTTCAGCAGGAGAGGATAAATGAAGATAGTGTGTTCAGTTATCAAGTATTCATATTATTAAGCTACTAAAGGTTTCCCTGAGATGCAGCCTTTAGGAGAGTGTAACATTTTTTAACAGCTTTATTGAGATGTGGTTGATGTTCAACAAACTGTACATATTTAACATATACAATTTGGTAAGTTTTGATACATGCGTATACCTGTGCAATGGCCATCACCCAATCAACATAGAGAACATATCCATCCATCACTTGTGAATGTTTCCTCAGGCCCCTTTGTCTCTCTATACTTTGTAGTATTCCACTGTATGGATGCACCACAATTTGTTTTATCTGTTCACCTGCTGATCAATATTTGTTTGTTTCCCATTTGGGAATATTACAAATAAAATGGCTGTGAATATTTGTCTACAAGTCTGTGTTTGGACATGTGTTCTCTTTTCTCTTGGGAGAAAGCATTTGCGTGTAGAATGGCTGGATCATATGGCAGACATATGGTTAACTTTTGAAGAAATGGCCAAACTTTTCCAAAGAGGTTGTACCATTTTACATTCCTACCTGCAGTATTTGGGAGTTTCAATTATTCCACATCCTTGCTAAGGCTATGTAGTCAGTCTTTTAAATCTTAGATGTTTTAATAGCTAGGAGGTGGTACTAAATCATTTTAATTTGCATTTTCCTAATGCCTAATGATGTTGAACAACTTTTATGTGCTTTTTTGCCACCTGTGTATCCTCTCTGGTGATGTATCTATTCAGATTTTTTGCCAGTTTTTTAATTGTGCTCAGTCATTCAGTTATGTCTGACTCTTTGCAGTCCCATGGACTGTAGACCGCCAGGATCCTCTGTCCATAGAATTTTCCAGGCAAGAATACTGGAGTGGGGTGCCATTTCCTCCTCCAGGGGATCTTCCCAACCCAGTGATCGAACCCACATCTCTGACATCTCCTGCTTTGGCAGGCAGATTCTTTACCATTGGGCCACCTGGGAAGCCCATTTTTTAAATAGGTTGATTGTTTTCTTTTTGTTGGGCTTGAGAGTTTTTCAGTATATTCTGGTAACCTTTTATCAAATATGTGATTTTAAAATATTTTCTCCCATCAGTGACTTGGCTTTTCATTCTGTTAGTATCCTTCAAAAATCAAAAGGTCTTAATTTCAATGATGTCCAATCTATTCTTTTTTTATTATAGATTATGCTTTTGTGTTGTATCTAAGAAATCTTTGTCTAACCTGGGGTCACAAAGATTTTTTTTCATGTTTTCTTAATATGAAAAATATAAAATAGAAATTTTATAGTTTTAGGTTTTACATTTAGGTCTGTGAGCCATCTTAAGTTAAATTTCTAATATGATATTGGAGTATGAATCCAAGTTCACTTTTTTCACATAGATATCCAGGTGTTCTAGCACCATTCATTGAAAAAAGTATCCTTTCTCCATTGAGGCAATTTTGCAATTTTGTCAAAAACGAATTGACCTTATGTATATGGGTCTGTTTCTGTTCTCTTTTTTCTATTGAGATTTATGTGTATCTTATATATTTACTTCTGCCAGTACCACACTGTCTTGATCAATATGTCTTCCAGTCGATGAACATGGTACAACTCTTCATCTATTTAGATTTTCTTAGTTTTTCTCAGCAGTGTTTTATAGTTTTTGGTGTACAGATCTTTCTCATCTTTCATCAGATTTATCTAAGTATTTGATTTTTAGATGCTATTATAAATGACAGTGTTTTTATAATTTTCATTTTCAAGTGTTAATAGTATATAGATATACAACTGATTCTTGTATATTGATCTTGTATTCTGTTACCTTGCTAAACTCTCTTATTGTTTCTAGAAGCTTTTTATAAATTTCATAGGATTTCCTACATAGACAATTTCATCCTATCTTTTCTTCCTCTTCAAGCCTTACTGCACTGACCAAATCCTCCAGTAACAGAATTAAGTAAAGCAGTCACCCTGCTCTTGTTCCTGATCTTAGGGGGAAAGCATCCAGTCTTACACCATTAAGTATGGTGTTAGCTATTGGTTTTTCCTAGGTGCCCTTTATCAGATTGAGGAATTTTCTTTTATTGATAGTTTCTTAAGTGTTTTTAATCGTGAAAGCATGTTTGATTTTGTTACTTCTGCATCTATGGAGATGATCATATGGTTTTTCTTTTTTAGTCTGCTAATACAGTAAAATTAATTTTTGAACATTAAACTGAACTCACATTCCTGGAGTAACCTTACTTGGCCAAGTGTATTATCCTTTTAATGTTTTGTTAGATTTAATTTACTAATGTTTTGTTAAAGAGTTTTTGCATCTATGTTTATGAAGAATTTCAGAGTATAGTTTTCTTGTTAATGTCTTTGGTTTAGGTGTCTAACCTTAAAGAATAAGTTGAGAAGTATTTCTTTCTCTTCCAATTAGTAGAAGGGTTTGCATGGAATATTAATATATTAATAAATTAATGAATGTGATATATAATTAAATTCTATAATTGAATGTTAATATATAAACATATTAACAACTTTATTAAATGGAGTCATGTGATGTGATCTTTTGTGGTTGGCTTCCTAACATAATGTTTTCAAGGTTTATCTATATTGTAGCCTCTATCAATAAATACTTCATTCCTTTTTATGACTGAATAATATTTGTTCCATTATATGGATATGCCACATTAAATTATCCGCTCATTAGTTGGTGAACATTTGAGTTGTTTTATTGTGACATTCTGGCCGCTGTAAATAATGCTGTTGAGCATTCATGTTTGTTTGTTTTGTGGGCTGTGCTGGGTCCTCACTGCTGTGCAGGCTTTTCTCTAGTTGCCGCGAGCAGGGGCTACTCTGCTGTTGCAGTGCAGTCTCTCGTTGTGCTGGCTTCCCTTGTTGCAGAGCACAGGCTCGGGGATGTGTGGACTCAGGAGTTGCAGCACGTGGACTTAGCTGCTCTGTGACATTTGGGACCTTCCTGGACTAGGGATCAAAGCTGTGTTTCCTGCGTTGGCAGGTGGATTCTTTACCTCTAAGCCATCAGGGAAACCCCATGTAGAAGTTTTTATGTGGACATGTGTTTCATTTCTCTTAGGTATATATCTGTAGAAGTAGAATTGCTGGGTTATATGCTTACTATATGTTTAACCTTCTAATAAACTGCCTAACTACCAGGCTGTTTTCCAAAGCATCTGCACCATTTATATTCCTGCCAGCAATGTGTGACGGTTGCAATTTCTCCACATCCTCTCCAATACTTATTATCTATCTTTTTAATTATAGTCATTTTGTTGTTGCTTAGTCGCTGAGTCATTTCCAACTCTTTGCAACCCCATGAACTGCAGCACGCCAGGCTTGCCTATCCTTCACTATCTCCGGTGTTGGCTCAAACTCATGTCCACTGAGTTGATGATGCCATCCAACCATCTTATCCTCTGTTGCCCATTTCTCTTCCTACCCTCAGCCTTTCCCAGCATAAGGGTCTTTTCCAGTAAGTGAGCTCCTCACATCAGATGGCCAGAGTATTGGAACTTCAACTTCAGCATCATTATCCCAATAAATATTTAGGGTTTATTTCCTTTAGGATTAGTTTGGTTTGATCTCCTTGCAGTCCAAGGGACTCCCAAGAGTCTTCTCCAACACCACAATTCAAAAGCATCAATTCTTCAGTGCCCAGCCTTCTTTATGGTCCAGCTCTCACATCCATACATGACTACTGGAAAAACCATAGCTTTGACTAGATGGACCTTTGTCAGCAAAATAATGTCTCTGTTTTTTAATACTCTGTCTAGGTTTGTCATAGCTTTTCTTCCAAGGAGCAAGCGTCTTTGAATTTCATGGCAGCAGTCACTGTCTACAGTGATTTTAGAGTCCCCAAAAATAAAGTCTGTCAACTGTTTCCATTGTTTCCCATCTATTTGCCATAAAGTAATGGGACCAGATGCCATCCATGATCTCAGTTTTTTGAATGTTGAGTTTTAAGCCAGCTTTTTCACTGTCCTCTTTCACCTTCATCAAGAGGGTCTTTAGTTCCTCTTTGCTTTCTGCCATAAGGGTGGTGTCATCTGCATATCTGAGGTTATTGATATTTCTCCCAGCAATCTTGATTCCAGCTTGTACTTCCTCAAGCCCAGCGTTTCTCATGATGTACTCTGCATATAAGTTAAATAAGCAGGGTGACAATACACAGCCTTGACATACTCCTTTCCCAATTTGGAACCAGTTTGTTGTTCCATGTCCAGTTATAACTGTTGCTTTTTGACCTACATACAGGTTTCTCCTTACAGGAGGCAGGTCAGGTAGTCTGGTATTCCCATCTCTTTAAGAATTTTCTAGTTTCTTGTGATCCATACAGTCAAAGGTTTTAGCATGATCAATGAAGTCGATGTTTTTCTGGAATTCCCTTGCTTTTTCTATGATCCAATAGATGTTAGCAATTTGATCTCTGATTCTTCTGACTTTTCTTAACCCCAGCTTGTACATCTGGAATTTCTTGGTTCATGTACTATTGAAACCTAGCTTGAAGGATTTTGAGCATTACCTTGCTAGCATATGAAATGAGTGCAACTGTGCAGTAGTTTGAACATTCTTTAGCATTGCCTTTCTTTGGGATTGTAATGAAACTGACCTTTTTCAGTCCTGTGGCCACTGCTGAGTTTTCCAAATTTGCTGGCATATTGAATGCAGCACTTTAACAGCATTATCTTTTAAGATTTGAAATAACTCAGCTGAAATTCCATCACACCCACTAGCTTTGTAGTGATGCTTCCTAAGGCCCACTTGACTTCGTACTCCAGGATGTCTGGCTCTAGGTAAGTGACCACACCATAGTGGTTATCCAGGTCATTAATATCTTTCTTGTATAGTTCTTCTGTGTATTCTTGCTACCTTTTCTTAATATCTTCTACTTCTCTTAGGTCCATACCATTTCTGTCCTTTATCGTGCCCATCTTTGCATGAAATGTCCCCTTGGTGTCTCTGATTTTCTTGAAGAGATCTCTAGTCTTTCCCATTCTATTGTTTTCCTCTGTTTCTTTGCATTGTTCACTTAAGAAGGCTTTCTTATCTCTCCTTGCTATTCTTTGGAACTCTGCCTTCAATTGGGTATATCTTTCAATATTTTGGTGGATGTGAATTGATATCTCTCATTCTTTTTTTTCCTGATCAATCTAGATAGAAGTTTATCGATTTTATTGAACTTTTCAAAGAACTAGCATCTGGGTTAATTGATTTTCTCTATTTTTCTGGTTTCTACTTCATTGATTTCTGCTCTGATCTTTATTTTCTTCTGCTGCTCTTTTGGGTATCTTTTTCTGATTTCTTAAAGAGGAAGCTAAGATCACTGACTTGGAACTTTTTTTAAATATAGGCATTTTAATGCTACAAATTTCTTAGTAAGCACTATTTTATTTGTATCTCACACATGCAACTTTTTTGATATGTTTATTTTCATCCGGTTCAAAATACTTTCTGATTTACTTTTTGATTTTTTCTTTGACTCATCAGTTATTTAGAAGTATGTTATAAAATATTGGGCATCTTCTGAATATCTTTCTGTAACTACTTTCTAATTTAATTTCATGTGGTCTGAGAACATATTTTGTATGATTTGAATCTTTTTAAGTCTATTGAGGCTTGTTTTCTGGCCCAGAATATGGTCAACCATGGTTAATTAAGTTCTTTGTGCACTTGAATGGAAAGTGTATTCTACTCTGTTTGGGTGGAATAGCCTACAGGTCTCACTTAGGTCAAGTTGATTGATAATATTGTTAAGTTTTTCTATATTCTTACTGCTTTTCTGACTGCTTAATTATTGAGAGAGGGGTATTGAAATTTCCCCTATTGTGGATTTGCCTATTTCTTTTTTTAATTATATCATTTTTTTTCCTTCATGTATGTCATGTAGGGTCACTATGTACCCCTTGATGAAATGATTCTTTTATCATTATGAAATGACCCTTTTAGTCTCTGGCAACATTATTTTGCTATGAAATCTACTTTGTCTGATATTAATATAGACATTCCAGCTTTCTTTTGGTTATCATTAGCATAATATATCTTTTTACATGCTTTTAGTTTTAACCTATTTGTATCTTTATATTTAAAGTGGGCTTCTTGTAAACAACTTGCTTTTATATCTAATCTAATGGTCTCTGCCATTTATTTGTCATATTTGGACCAGGAGTCAGCCATCTGCAGCCCCTAGGCCAAATCCAGCCACCACCTGCTTTTATTTAAAAAGTTTGATTGGAACACAGCCAAGTCCATTTATCTACACAGTCATATGACCATGGCAGAGTTTGCCAACCTCTGGTTTAGACCATTTATATATTTTTTAAACTTTTTATTTTGTATTGGAGTATAGCCAGTTAATAAACAATGTTGTGATAATTTCAGGTAAGCAGCAAAGAGACTCAGCCATACATATACATGTGTCCATTCTCTCCAAACTCCCCTTCCATCCAGGCCACATAACACTGAGTTCCATGTGCTATACAGTAGTAAACCATTTATATTCAATGTGTTATTGTTATGGTTGAGCAACAGTGTTGCTGTATGTTTTTATTTGTCTTGTGTTATTTTTTCCTTTTTCTTCTTTTGGATTAATCGATTATTTTTCATAATTCCATTTGATCTTTGTTGTCTCGTCGGCTATAATAACTCTCCTTGTTGTTTTAGTGATTGCTATTAGAGCTTTCAGAAAATAACCATAGGGAATGACCCTGGAATCCCTTGATTCTCTGACCTTGTGTTTTACCAGAATGTTACCTTTCTGGATCCTGATAAATTGAGGTGTGTATGTCATAGCCTTATCCCCCTTTACACTCTACAGAAAAGAAAGATAGGGTAGATACGGACTTTTGTTTGCCGATGTATGAATAGCCAAAATAGATTTCTTATGTATGATTTAGACTGAAAGTAGAATTGCATTTTTAGGAATATCCACCTATAGGAAACACTTGGTGATTCATTATTTTGAATCATTTTTTGAAACTGATTTTTGAGATACTCTAATGTAAAGGTCTGTGTCTCTGTAGGCAACCATCAATATCGTTTTTGACCGAGTTGGGAAAACTGATCCAGTCACAAGAGGCATTGAAATCACTGTGAATTATCTGGGGATCCAATTTGATGTAAGAGATGTATCAAAATCTTTGTTTATGTTAAGATTCTATGTCCTTACTCTAGGTACTTGTTTCTGCTTTCATTCTTCTGTTGTTTTGGCATATTCACATGGCAGATTCGTAAAGGGCCTAAAACCATAACTAATGACTGGCAATTATTATTTTCATGAGTAGTAATCATTTCTACAGTTCCTTCTCTTCTTAGTCACAGCTACCACTCTCCAGCTTCTCCCTACCAAAATATTCAAATACTTCTGTCTGTGATACTTGATGATATCTTCAAACATATAACTCACCTTTGATTCCTCTGGTAGAAAATTAACTACTAATTAGTGTTTTTGTGTTAGAACTAAAATGATTTCTGCTATAAAAAATTATCTGTATAATTCATATGGGCTTTGAGCTAAAAATGGTTAACTGTCCCCTGTGCACAAATTTTTTTTTAATCTTCTTTCTACCTGTTTTATAATTGGGACAGTCTTGTCCCAGTTTGAGTTTAATGTCTTTTTTTGTAGAATAGTGCATTTTCCAGGTATTTATATGGCCGGTGATTCCAGCTGGTTGGCACTTTGGTGATAAAACCAGTGTCACATTCTTAGTCCTTATGAGTGCCGTTTAGTTGTTCTATGATCCTGGCCGTAGTTTGCATGATACCCTCAGCTGGACGTGCCCCCGGTAGCTGGATAAAATGAAAATACACCAGAGCAAATTGAGCTCCAGTCCTTGAGAAACAATTCAAGGCACACATTTCTTAGACGATAAATCAACAGTGTATCCTTTTTCATGTGAAGGAGCATGGTTTCTTTCCTTCAACTAGTATATAAATTATGTGGTAAAGCATGCTTCACTCATATTTTATATGTATTTTTCTCTTAAAATTTTTTTACTGGGGTGAATTTTTAGAAATGCCGTTCCTTGTTAGTGCTTTTCTAGGGCTAGTTGCTGTGTATATATATGTGTTCCATCTGTAACTCATCTACACACCACTCCACATTTCATAAATCTGAATAACATCTCTCAGATGTTGGCAATACAGCTCCCCTCTGATGCTTTTTGGCCTTGAATCAAACACAGGGTATCACAGCTGCCTCTCACTCTGAAGCAATCCAAGAGACGGAAAAGGTATCATCCTGTGATTCAAATAAAGGTCAACTACTTCCTAGACCATAGCTGAGAATGTCTACATACTCTTTTATTATTTAAGTTTTGGGTGATCAGAGAACTGTCATTCACAAATATTAAACATTATCAGGCTGCTATTTAGTTTCCTTTTAATTCGTGCTTTTTACTTGAAGCTATGTTATTTGCTTTGTGTTTCTTCTGATTTATTAGTATTATTTTCATCACTTCACTGCATTTGCTATCTTCTGTCCTTAAGTTTTAGGTCTGCTAGTTAAGATACCCACTGAAGTCTTTGTATACATGTTTTTATTGCCACTTACTTACTAATGAAGTTCCCTCTCACAGTCGCTTAAGTGATAATAATGTATCATCTTAGCTTTCCCATCTCTCTGAACAGAGATTTAACAAATACTTTTTTGTCCTCTTGTCTTGACAGGTGAAGTTCTGGTCCCAACACATTTCCTTCATTCTGGTTGGAATAATCATAGTCACATCTATCAGAGGACTGCTGATCACTCTTACCAAGGTAGGTTGTATCACAGAGTTGAAAAGTACTTAATTACATGTGGCACTGTGAGATAACTTTACCTAATTAAGATTTCTGCCTTCTGAGATCTTAAACAACAACTACAAATTTGTAAAAGACATGCCACAGAATAAAAGAAAAAGTTGGACTAGCACATAAATTGATGATAATGTATTTACGTCATACACCAGGCAGATAAGTACAGTTACCAAAGGTCATAGGATGAGATCACAGTGCGTTTCATTCACTGATGTGTCACCAGCATCTAGAACAGAAACTGGTGCAGGTAGACACTGAGCAGCAGACAGTTGGAATGAATAAAGGAGGTGGTATTTGAGGGGAGACTAATAACTGGGAGAGTCACTTGTAAAGAGAATATGGAAGCAGGAGAAGCTGAGTGTTGGGCTGTTTTCTGATCAACATAGGAAGGTTTCATGGAACTGGAAGGTAGATTCTCTGGTAGAAGAGGTGGGATTTCAAAATCCAAGAGCTGTTGAAATGAAAGGAGCAAAGAGATTGGAAGGGGGAAAGGGCTCTGCAAGCATTCAGCACAATTTTAGGAAGAGCTCAAGAACCCAGAAACAATTACAGGGGCTTGGAGTGGTCTGGTGTAATTTGCTTTAATGTTATATAATGATGCTAAAATCATATGTATCACATGGTTTCTGGTAAGTAGGAATCTTTTCACATTATAATACTTAAAACCACCAACTTAACCCATATCAGTTCAGTTCAGTTGCTAATTCGTGCCTGACTCATTACAACCCCATGGACTGCAGCACACCAGGCTTCCCTGTCTTTTACTATCTCCTGGAGTTTGCTCAGATTCATGTCCATTGAGTCAGTGATGTCATCCAACCATCTCATTCTCTGTCGCCCCCTTCTCCTGCCCTCAGTCTTCCCCAGCATCAGGGTCTTCTCTAATGAGTTGGCTCTTCGCATCAAGTGGCCAAGGTATCAGAGCTTCAGTTTCAGCATCGGTCCTTCCAGTGAATATTCAGGAATGATTTTGTTTAGGATTGACTGGTTTGATCTCCTTGCAGTCCAAGGGACTCTCAAGAGTCTTCTCCAACACCACAGTTCAAAAGCATCAATTCTTCAGTGCTCAGCTTTCTTTATGGTCCCACTCTCACATCCATATATCACTATTGGAAAAACCATAGCTTTGACTAGATGAACCTTTTTTGGCAAAGTAATGTCTCTGCTTTTTAATATGCTGTCTAGGTTGGTCATAACTTTTCTTCCTAGGAGGAAGCGTCTTTTAATTTCATGGCTGCAGTCACTCTCTGCAGTGATTTTGGATCTTGTTTCCGTTGTTTCCCCATCTATTTGCCATGAAGTGATGGGACTGGATGCCATGGCCTTAGTTTTTTGAATGTTGAGTTTTAAGCCAGTTTTTTCACTCTCCTCTTCCACTTTCATCAAGAGGCTCTTTAGTTCCTCTTTCTGCCGTAAGGATGGTGTCATCTGCATATCTGAGGTGATTGATACTTCTCCCGGCAGTCTTGATTCCAGCTTGTGTTTCATCCAGCCCAGCGTTTCTCATGATGTCCTCTGCATATAAGTTAAATAAGCAGGGTGACAATATACAGCCTTGACGTACTCCTTTCCCGATTTGGAGCCAGTCTCTTTTTCCATATTTGGTTGTAACTGTTGCTTCTTGACCTGCATATAGATTTCTTAGGAGGCAGGTAGTGTTCTGGTATTCCCATCTCTTGAAGAATTTTCTACAGTTTGGTGTGATCCACACAGTCAAAGGCTTTGGTGTAGCCAATAAATCAGATGTTTTTCTGGAACTCTCTTGCTTTTTCTATGATCTGACAAATGTTGGCAATTTGATCTCTGGTTCCTCTGTGTTTTCTAAATCCAGCTTGAACATTTGGAAGTTCTTGGTTCACATACTGTTGAAGCCTCACTTGGAGAATTTTGAGCACTACTTTGCTGGCATGTGAGATGAGTACAACTGTGCAGTAGTCTGAGCATCCTTTGGTATTGCCTTTCTTTGGGATTGGAATGAAAACTGACCTTTTCCAGTCCTGTGGCCACTGCTGAGTTTTCCAAATTTGCTGGCATATTGAGTGCAGCACTTTAATAGCATCATCTTTTAGAATTTAAAATAGCTTAACTGGAATTCCATCACCTCCACTAGCTTTGTTCATAGTGATGCTTCCTTCAAAGCATCACTAGTAGTGATGCTACTAATTTGTAGTGATATTTTCCCATACTTACCCATATGGGAAAACTATAAGTGGATCCTTTTGGGGCAGCCTGTTTAAATGTCTTATTTATAGCCTTAATCTTATGAACGGTTCTATACAAGATGGTGGCATGGAAAAAACACTTTTATTTACATGCTAACTATACTAAATGTTTTTGACACAGGAATCTAGAAGTACTGTATAATCATCTCTCCTCCCTTTCTTGACAGTTCTTTTATGCCATCTCCAGCAGTAAGTCCTCCAATGTCATTGTCCTGCTATTAGCACAGATAATGGTAAGTTTAATGAACTAGCTTTATGTCTAGAGCCATAAAATACCAGAAATGTTTCATACTTTTTAATATTTTAACAATTTCCTTTGTCTGTCACTGCATTCAAGCCCCTTCTGGATTCATTTGACCTATAGGGCATGTACTTCGTCTCATCTGTGCTGCTGATCCGAATGAGCATGCCTCTGGAGTACCGCACCATCATCACCGAAGTTCTTGGAGAGCTGCAATTCAACTTCTATCACCGTTGGTTTGATGTCATCTTCCTGGTCAGTGCTCTCTCCAGCATACTCTTCCTCTATCTGGCCCACAAACAGGCACCAGAGAAGCATATGGCACCTTGAACTCATGCCTATTACAGACTGCTACAGGCCAGTGGTGTCAGAATTTGGATATAAGAGGGAAAAACTGGAGGGGCCAGGGCCTAACATTTTTAAAACAACACAGTGCTGTGGTAGCATATTCTACCTGCAGCTTACGCCTTCGTCCTCAGATGACACTGTAATCATGAGTAGCTTCAGTTTCTCGTTTATATGAGAGAGAGAAGTAACTCAAGCTAGCACTCAACCAAGAGTACCCTGTTTGGTTTGAGGCTGGTGGAGTATGCCAGGTGGTGGGGCTAAAAGGAGCCAAGAAACTAAAGGGAGAAAATACACTGGAACTCTGGGGTAAGAGAAATGTAAGGTAGCTGCTTAAACACATGAGATTCTGTTTAATCAAGGATCCCATGGAGGAGGTTATGACTTTCCCTTGAGATTGACTATCATTAAAAGCAGAGATTGTTAACACTTGGGCCTTACTGTCATTCTATCAGGGATAGCTTGGTATCATGCTTGTGTGATCTAAGTCAGCATCCCAGCCCTCCTCCCCATCCCCTTCCCCCTTCAAATAACCAAAAGTTCATCTATGCTGGGGAAGGAGTGGTATGCAACTGAAATAGAGTGTATCAAGAGAGACTGCAGAGTATGACATTATTCTTGATTTCCTTTCAACTTATTTCAATCCCTGGGTTGGGAAGATCCCCTGGAGAAGGGAAAGGCTACCCACTCCAGTATTCTGGCCTGGAGAATTCCACAGACTGTATAGTCCATAGGGTCACAAAGAGTCGGACACGACTGAGCAACTTTCACTTTCACTTTAAACTAGTAATATTTAAGAGTGAATTACTCTAAAGTCACTGGTGATATTTCATTTTTTCTTTTCATCTGACATTTGTGGGGTTGTGGGGTAAAACAATGAATAACTTAACTGGAATAGGTCACTTTCCTATCCTAGGACTCAGTCTTCATCTGTAATAGGAAGCTTTTGGAAAATTTGTAGGACACTCAGAAATGCAATTTAAGGAAATCTTGAATTTTATTACCAGGAAATCTCTCTTTGTTACTGAGATCTTATTCTGAGTTTTGTTGTGTTGGGGGTGTCTAGAGGCAAAATGAAGGTTAAAACATAAAAAGTTTACCAGAAACAAAAGCACTATTAAGGTTCTATCAGCCAACAGGGAAAATTCAAGCATACTCAAAAGGCATTTTTAATGGCATTTATTTCAGCAACAACAACATTCTTACAATAGCATGGTTTTAATAGGCTTATCTGCTCAGATACCTTAATTAGCAGTTCTCACATATACAGATTTATGAATCATCTTTGGTGCCCTGGGAACCTATAGAAGAAATAACATCAAACAGAGAAGAGCAGTTAAGTTGAAGGTTGAAAGAGATCTCATGAAAAGCATCTGGCTCATATATTAACTTTTCCTAAGTTGGCCATAAATAAGCTTTCTGCAGTAGCCACCCCTGAGACAGATGACAGCAGAAGACAATCACATGTGATGAACTGGTTTCCAAGGAGTTCTTCTCTAACAAAGACAGTAAACGGATGTCAGCTCATTCCTTGGGAAAGGATTCCTATTAAATACCCAGAAACAGCTGTCAGCCAAAGCCAGTGCTTGTTCTCTTCACATCTGTGTGTCTTCAGAATTGGAAGAAGAATGAGAGGCTGTACTGTGGGCCTGTGCAAAAGAAAACAGAGATGTGTAAGTGAGAAGAGTGTGAACTTAAGGAGATGGATGGTCTGTTTTAGATTTGCACCTCTTGAGTCAGGAAGAAGAGTCACTCACTAGAAGCTTGGTGACCAGAATTCTGCACTTGGCTTCATTTCCAGCTTGCTGTTCGACCCTGACACATTCCTTTTAATATCTATATATACATATTTCTTTTCTATAAACTAGCATAGTACTATAATTGACTTTCTATAGAGTTCTTATAGAATTTTTTTAAAGACATCTAGAATACTTTCTTTGTGAAACAATATAGGAAACAAGGTCAATGGCAACATGTATGCTATGATCTGCATGTTTGTATCTCCCCAAAGTGCAGAGGTTGAAATCCTGTTTCCCAAGGTGATGAGGAGGTGATTAGGTCAGGAGGGCGAGCTCTCATGACTCAGATTAGGCCTTTATAAGTGGCCTCCCAGAATTCCTTAGCTCCTTCTACCATATGAAGGCAAGCCAGAAGTCAGCAGTCTGCAACCCGGAAGAGGGCCTTCACTAGACCCTGAATCTGCCAGTGCCGTGATCTTGGGGTTCTGAGCCTCCACAACTGTGAGAAATAAATGTTTGTTGTATATAAGCCACCAAGTCTATGGTATGTTGTTTAGCAGCCCAAACAGACTAAGACAGCTTATATTCATTAAAAATGAGTATTTGCTTTTTAGATTACCAATCTGCAGAAATAATGTAATGAAAAAAATGTAAAACTTTTATTTAGAGTCTTGGCTTTGTCATACGTTTCCTTTATGAACTTGGATAGTTTACTTTTGGACCTCAAGTTCATCTATGAAGAGAAATTGAGACTTGTCAAGGAATTTATCTAAATGAAATACAAACAGAATAATGTTTATTCTTCCCCAGTAATGAAACTTGAATACCTGCCAGTTATTTTAAAAAGAATATTGTCTCTAACCACCACCATTCATTTTCATGCTCACCATGAACCAGGCACTGTTCAAAGACTTTAACAGTCTTAATATATCCTGATAACAATCCTACAGATTATCTCTGTTTTATAGGTGGGGAAACTGAGGCACAGAGAATAAATCCATTGTTTTCTGTTACTTGTTACCCAAGGCTGGTAAATTACCCAGCCTATTACCCAAGAGTGATAAATGGCAATTCCAGAATTTGTATGTAAATAGTCTGATTTGGGTTCTTCAGGTGTTTTCATTGTAATTTTGATAAGTTACTGTCAACTCCATGCTATGAAAAATAAGTTTATTCTTAAACTACCTCCTCTCACCCACGGTAACTGAATTTGCTAGTTCTCTTTACACTGTAATTTTCTAGTGTTTTAGGAGAACTGTGGTAAGCGTAGATACATGGTGCACTTGTTAAGGACTTTACCGTACTCTGGTTAGTTAGATCACTAAAAGCAATGTGTCACCACTCACTCGTTCTCGTTCTTCTGCCGTGTGTGAGTCTTGCTCTGATTCTTCCAGCCTTCCTTCATCAGGATCAGGGTCGTCATCCAGCGGATCAGCCATGGAGGAAACGATAGGGATTTTCTTAGCCTGGAAATAATCATAGGCCTTCTTTCCACAGACTAAGAGTGTGATAGTCTTGCCACTGCTCTGGATTCTGTCCACCACCTTCTCATAGGGCTCATCCAGCATGTTTACTCCGTTCACCTCAATGATGACGTCCTCATCCTCCAGCCCAGCCAGGTCAGCAGGGCCGCCCTTCTGCACCTGTGAGCAGAGTTCTGAGTTGCCACTTCCAAACAGAGACCACAGAGTGTTAGACTAGCAGTTCTGCAGAGGAGAGATGAGGGCTTTGATAATTTATTCTCAGTCATGTTGAGAATACAGACATTTCTCCTTGAGGTACAGAAGTTTAAAATGGTGCCCTAATGCTTTCTGCTTATGAAAGCTACAATTTCATAAGTGCTACTCAAAAGAATAGTGTTCACAGTGGTTGAATATCCTATTGTATATCTTTCATATGGTGCTTTCCAGGGTGAAGGCATTAGATTCCATAGGTCCCCCGTCTTCATTCCCAACTTGAGAGCTACAGAGATAGTCTTCTAACTGTCAGTATCTGCAGGGTAATGGCATTATGCCAGACACACAGAAGCAAACAAGTACTACTCCCAGACAAGAGTTGTTAGTAGTGACTATCAACTACAGTCATGTCAACTCACTCTGTTTATTTGATTTGAAATGTCTAAAGAGACACACAGATGTTTCAGAAAAAAGGATGTGAACTTTGATGTACTCATAGCTATCTTAAAGGGTATGAGATCAGTATTTACTTGAACCCAAGTGAGACACTCAGTGTAGGCCTTTGGTGTAATCTTTTTACTGAGCCATTAGTGAGTGGGAGGAACTGAGACTCTCCTTACTGTGGCTGTGTTCACTGGGCTGCTGGCACCAGCTCACCATACCTCTTTGACGAATGAGCCTGGTTGACCCCGAACCGCGTTTAAGTGAAAGCCATAGCCATCTTCACCTCTAGTCAGCCTGCAGAGTTTAGGCTTATGATCTCCTACTTCCTCTGTAGTTTCTGGGCTTGAGACCTCCAGAGGAGCAGGAGTAGGAGCTGGAGCCTCCTTGACAGAACCATTAGGCAGCTCTTCACTTTGATAGTAGAAAAATGGAGAAAAGCCAGCCTTTTGAAAATAAAGTGGAAAAAAACATTAATGATAAGTATGAGAATTTACACTTTATTAAATGTGCTGGTTTAATTTATAAGGTATCCACTATGTTCCACTCCTCTTCCAGATACATCTGGTTGTGGGCTGTAAAATATCTCTACTACCCCAAACGGAAAAGGTATGAAGGAAGATTGAGCTTAGTTACCGAATAATGAGCATAAACAAACATACATACATTTGTGTAAGCAAATGTACATACACATAAAATAAAAGCAGTATAGAATGTTGTACAAGGATCCAAATCTAACAGAACTGCTAGTTTATTCTGATTCTATGATAGTGAGCAAGTCACTGAACAAATTGTCAGCAGTCTCCCTGTTGGGAGATTATAAGACATTGAGTGACTTGCCCAATACCTCATGCAGAGGAGGTTCACTTGGCCCTTTCCCTCAGTGAGATGGTCTTCAGAACTGTTCAGAGCCCCTCAAACACATTAGAGAAAGTGAAACATAAGATGATATTTTTGTCACTATTTGAATTACAGTGATCATTTGGGGGAGTCGGTAGAGGAAGTTGGCAATCACACAGTCACATATGGTAACAAAAGTCGATTCCAGTCATTTACTACTTGCTTCTCCCACTCCCCGCTCCAGTCCTGTCTGTTGTACTCTGTTTTACTATTTGCTGCTATAACCATTAGCTGACACTCTGCTATGCTAGACTCCTTTTTTTTTTTTTTTTTAAGCTTTTTATTTTGCATTGAAGTATAGCCGGTTAACAGTGTTGAGAGAGTTTCAGGTGGACAGCAGAGGGACTTAGCCGTACATATACATGTACCCATTCTCTCCCAAACTCCCTCCCATCCAGACTCCTCACTATCTTTAAATACTTCTAATCCATCTCAACTCCCAGACTGTCCATGTGAAGAAGGCAGTGATGGTCTTAAATATAAAAAGGCAGAGAAACAGGAAACATAGGACTAGTTTTTGTTACAGAATGAAAAGTTTAGCTGACTGTGGGTTTTAGTTAAGAGAATTTTTAGTTGTATATTTTATATAGCTGTATATTTGGATATGGTAAGATTTTGGATCAGCAGTTTAATTACTGCCCACAGGTGTGCAGGACATTTGTTAGAGTAGAAAATCAAGCAATTGATGCTAAGCCTGGCTGACCCCGAACCGCGTTTAAGTGAAAGCCATAGCCATCTTCACCTTTAGCCAGCCTGCAGAGTTTAGGTTTATGATCTCCTACTTCTTGTTCAACAACCTGACTAAAACTGGATTTGGGGTCCTAGTATCATCTGTTTTACCCCAAGACCGTGTCTTCCTTTCTAAACAAGAGTAGCACCGGCACAGGACTTCCCTGATGATACAGTGGATAAGAATCCTGCCATTGCAGGGAACATGGGCTTGATCCCTGGTCTGGGAAGATCCTGCCTGCCTCTGGGCAGCTAAACCTGTTGATCACTACTCAAGTCTGTGCCCTCTAGAATCCCCAAGCTGCAGCTACTGAAGCCCGTGTGCTACACCTGTGCTCCACAACAAGAGAGGCCACCACAATGAGAAGCCCGCACACAACTAGAGAAGGTTCTCTCGAAGCAACAAAGACCCAGCACAACCTAAAATAAAAATTTTTTTAAAAGAGTAGCACCAGCACAGAACCTCCTACTTACCCAATTCAATGAACCTCAGATCTTTCAATGCTATACTTGCAAATCTTCCCACATTTCTTTCTCTTTAAAATGTGGAAAATTGTCAGAGTGACTCATCACATGCGAAAATACTTCTGCTATCACTACAGATCAACTGTATCTGACAATAGCAGCTAGTCTTCAGGCAGAGGACGGTAATGAGTCTTTACTCATCTTCATTCAAATATTTGGGTGTCTGGTATGTGCCAAGAACTGGTCTAAGTGTTTTGTTTTAGTCACTGATATATATATATATCAAAGATCCAACCATCATGCACCTACCCATCTATGGAACTTAACTTTGGGAGAGAAGAGGGAGGAAGAGGATGGAGACAGGCATCTTCTTAGATCCAATTTCTCTCATACTAATCAAAACATTAAAATTATAGTTAAGTCACTCTGTCATAAGATTAGGAGGCATTGAAAAGGACTTGGGACTTCCCAGGTGGTGCTAGTGGTAGAGAACCTGCCTGCCAGCACAGGAGACAAAGAAGATGCAGGCTTGATCCCTCGGTTGGGAAGATGCCCTGGAGGAGGAAATGGCAACTCACTCGTTTTCTTGACTGGAAAATACCGTGGACAGAAGATCCTGGCAGGCTACAGTCCATCATGGGGTTGCAAAGAGGCCGATGCTACTCAGCAAGCACACAAGCACGCATGCATGAAGAGGACTTGATGCCTGAATTCCCTTTACAGCAGCTACTGCAGTGACCTTCTGACTTGTTTGATTTTTTTCCTCCAACTGGGAGCTCCCCACTCTGCAGAGCTTGTTCCTGGTAGCTTTGGTTGTCTTTAAGCCAAAAGCTAGCTCCTTTTGCCTTCTCTATTTGGTGAAGCTGTGCCCCGTAGGACACCTCAAAAATAAGTCTACTTCCCACATGTAATAGCCTTTCAAATTCGTGTGTGTGTGTGCGTGTGTTATTTGTTTTAAATCCATTTATCTGTCAATGGACACTTGGGTTGATTCCATCTTTTGACTCTTGTGACTTGATTTGTGGCCTAGCACATGGTCTATTCTGGAGACTATCCCATGTGCAGTTGAGAAGAATGTGTATTATATTGTTGGGTAGAGTGTTCTTTGTATGACTGTTAGATCTAACTGGTTTGCATTGTTCAAGTACTCTAGTTCCTTACTTCTGTCTGATTGTTCTATCCAGTATTGAGAATGGGCTATTGAAGTCTCCAACTATTATTGTAGAATTGTATTTCTCTTTTCAATTTCATCAATTTTTGCTTCATGTATCTTCCCAGCTCTAACATGTGTAATTGACAGTTACAGTTGTATATGTTTGAGGTGTACACATCATGATTTGCTAGACATATACATTGTGAAATCATTACCATGATCAAGTTAATTAACACAGATCCATTACCTTACATAGTTACCATTTAGCCTTTTAAATTCTTGACAATGTTTTCCTTTCTTCCCTAAAACCTATGGTTATTCAAACTAAATATTCACATAATGTCTTACAAAACCTATACCCTGGTTACCTTTCTTGACACTGGCCTAAAGTGAGGTTGTCAGGACTGGACACATTGTTGATTAACTCATTTAACGCTTAATAACCACCCTTCGCCATAGATACACCCACCTTACAAGGAAGGAAACAGGCACAGGGAGGGTAATTTACCCAAAATTACATTACTGGTAATTTCAGGTGTAGTCTGATCAACTCAGAACAGTAATACTATCATCTTCAAAAGCCGAATGTCAATTAATGTAACCCTAAATTGAGTTTTTTGGGTAGGGGCAGCTACTCAGAGTGTCATCAAGTTTTCTGCACTTTTTTCTATAGTCATCAGTTCAGGCCTCACCATTTGGTATTTATACAATTTACTTTTAAGTTAGTTTAGTACTTGAAATATATTCCTGATTAAACTTAAAACTTACTAGTTTTTATTCTTCTATCTTGACTAGATATTTTAAATATTAGTCTCTAGTAACTATTCATCAACACATTAAGTCATCTGTATGACTTAAGTCTTTCCCATTCTGTTGTTTTCCTCTAACTCTTTGCATTGATTGCTGAGGAAGGCTTTCTTATCTCTCCTTGTACTCTTGGAACTCTGCATTCAAATGGGAATATCTTTCCTTTTCTCCTTTGCTTTTCGCTTTTCTTCTTTTCATAGCTATTTGTAAGGCCTCCTCAGACAGCCATTTTGCTTTTTTGCATCTCTTTTCATGGGGATGATCTTGATCCCTGTCTCCTGTACAATGTCACGAACCTCTGTCCATAGTTCATCAGGATCATTGAAAAAGCAAGAGAGTTCCAGAAAAACATCTATTTCTGCTTTATTGACTATGCCAAAGCCTTTGACTGTGTGGATCACAATAAACTGTGGAAAATTCTAAAAGAGATGGGAATACCAGACCACCTGACCTGCCTCTTGAGAAACCTGTATGCAGGTCAGGAAGCAACAGTTAGAACTGGACATGGAACAACAGACTGGTTCCAAATAGGAAAAGGAGTACGTCAAGGCTGTATATTGTCACCCTGCTTACTTAACTTATATGCAGAGTACATCATGAGAAACGCTGGGCTGGATGAAGTACAAGCTGGAATCAAGATTGCTGGGAGAAGTATCAATAACCTCACATTTGCAAATGACACCACCCTTATGGCAGAAATTGAAGAGGAACTAAAAAGCCTCTTGATGAAAGTGAAAGAGGAGAGTGAAAAACTTGCCTTAAAGTTCAACATTCAGAAAATTAAGATCATGGCATCTGGTCCCATCACTTCATGGGAAATAGATGGGGAAACAGTGGAAACAGTGTCAAACTTTATTTTGGGGGGCTCCAAGATCACTGCAGATGGTGACTGCAGCCATGAAATAAAAAGACTCTTACTCCTTGGAAGGAAAGTTATGACCAACCTAGACAGCATATTAAAAAGCAGAGACATTACTTTGCCAACAAAGGTACATCTGGTCAAGGCTGTGGTTTTTCCAGTGGTCATGTATGGATGTGAGAGTTGGACTGTGAAGAAAGCTGAGCGCTGAAAAATTGATGCTTTTGAACTGTGGTGTTGGAGAAGACTCTTGAGCATCCCTGGGACTGCAAGGAGATCCAACCAGTCCATCCTAAAGGAGATCAGTCCTGGGTGTTCATTGGAAGGACTGATGCTGAAGCTGAAACTCAAGTACTTTGGCCACCTCATTCCAAGAGTTGACTCATTGGAAAAGACCCTGATGCTGGGAGGGATTGGGGGCAGGAGGAGAAGGGGATGACAGAGGATGAGATGGCTGGATGGCATCACCGACTCGATGGGCATGAGTTTGAGTAGACTCCAGGAGTTGGTGATGGACAGGGAGGCCTGGCGTGCTGTGATTCATGGGGTCACAAAGAGTCGGACACAACTGAACGACTGAACTGAACTGAACTGTTGACTTAAGTATATTAAATAGGTTTTCCATGTCTCCATCCACATTTAATAATATACTAGCTTAGGAACAAACAGCATGCTATTAGACATCTGTTCGGGTTGACATTTGGTCCAGTATCAAGTACTCTTAGGAATGGTGGTTCAACTAGCTAAAAACCCATTAATTTTTCTATCATCCAGTTCACTCTTTAGTCTTCTTTACACAAATGTCTTGAAATGTCTATTCAAAATGTGCTGGGAGGGAGTATGGCATAATAAATTAAAACTTGCTTTCAAATACTGACTTCAGTCTTTGATAAAATGGGTGATTTTAGCCAATCATTTAGTCTGTCTAAGCTTCAGGTTTTTCTAATCTGAAGGAGGCTAATTCTACCACCCAAAATATTCCTCCCTCTATATCATTTATATACCTTTGGATGCTTCTATTGTATATCACATAGAACAAGTTCATCTTTGTTCATTTTTGTGACCAACACCCAACAAGACAGATGACACTTTAGAAGGCCCCTGAATGTCTGCTAAGCTAGAGTGAACCTCAATTCTTGTGATAAAAGTGTTATAAAAGACCTTAAAATATGCAGACAATAGGTATTGTGACTAAAAGATAAAAGGAAATAAGGTTAGTTTGACACAGCTTGGTCTTGATGAATCTGTGTTTCTACTCCCTTGCTAAGGGTTTATAAACTAATAATCCCTTCTAGGCTTTTACATGGGATTGATAGAACACATTGGTCTATAGGTTAAAATCCAGTCATTCTCTATTTGGGAAAGTTAGGACTACATCTGCTTATTTCCAGGCTGTTTTTCATAGATTTTTCCCAGGTCACCAGGAGAAATTCTGCAGTTATATTTGCAAATTCTTTCAAAAATCTTATTTCCAAGGACTTAAACCTCATGAACCCATCACATTCTCTTATCTACCAATTTGAGCTTCAGTGCAGCGTTAATGATGATTGTTATGCCTCTTCCAGTATGAAGATCAAAGTGGTAGCTTAACCAGAATTTGAGGGCATGAGTGAATGGACCCAACCTTAATTCATGAATATGTGACCTTGTATTACTTACCAGTTTATATATGTTGTCTGTCTCTTTGTCTACCACCAACAGAGAGGTCTGATCTCCGCCCTTTCTAATCATTTCCACCACACTGTCATGATCAAGGGACTCCACAGACGTGCCATTGACAGCAACAACCAGGTCATTGTTCTTCAAGCCAGCCTTTTCTGCTGGACTTTTGGAATCTATGTCCTTGATGATTTGACCTACCCCCGCCAAAAAAAAAATTTTAATAAAATTTAAATAAAATTATCAGAAAGATCCCTAGAAAACAAATGGAGGGATTTCTGCTGGGGCCTAAAGCCCTTATAAAATAGATATAAAAGGCATGCTGAATACAACTCCTGTCCTTCCCACTAGGATATCTATACGCATCCTATCCACCTCGATCAGAACTCATTCCAGGAATAAACACAAGAATTGAGGTTCACTCTAGCTTAGCAGACATTCGGGGGCCTTCTAAAGTGTCATCTGCCTTGTTGGGTGTTGAGTCTTCAGGAATTGAACCATCTTCACTAGAAGCCTTCAGATCTCTCACCTTTTTTTTTTTTTTGCCCCTCATACAGTTTTAACAAGCTCCAATTTCACTTTTCCAGCTAGTTGCTTGGCATCTCTTGGTCACCTGTTAGTGGGAGCACCATCCTCCTGTCACTGACACGTAGCATGATTCTTCCTCAGCATCCACTCCCTGTGTCTAATCAGCCAAGTCCTTCAGTGCTACCTTAATATTTTTACACATCTCTTCTGGAGCCCTAGTTCTTCTGCCTGAAATGCAGTTTGTATTCCTGCCTTGAATTCTTGCTAAACTGCTACCTTATCAGTTGTTCTCCCCTCCTTGTTTGCCTTCTCCAGTACAGACCTGCCTTCAGTTTCATCTTGATGCAACGTCTGAGCAAGTCACTCCCAAGCACGACAGCATGAGTGTGAGCTTTGGAACTAAATAGACCTAATTTTGATTCTAGCTGTACTAGAACTATTTGACCATGTAAAAATTGTTGTATCTTCTTCAAGTCCCCAATTTCAGCAATTCTTGCAAAATTATTAGGAGTAATTGAGATGTGTAAAGCCCCCAAGCCAATGTAGGCTTAATTTTTCTTCTCTCTCACACTGAGAGAGAATAACTCCCCACTAACTCTGGAAATAAGTCTAAACTCCTCACCATGCACTCATAGTCCATCATGTGTCTCTTCAACTGACCTTTCTAACTTGATTTTCTGTGCTGTACTTTAAATGGCCATCAAACTGAACCTGTTTCTTCCTGCTTTATTCACACAATCCTATCTTCATGAATTGGACTTAACTTGTCTCTACCCCATCAGCTTGCCCAAATTCTGTTCATACTACAAAGCCAGAGTTCAAGTGCTACCTTTACTATGAGGCCTCCCAATACCTTTTTAGTGAGAAAAACTTGCTCCAACATTGAATTTCCATAGTATCTTAACTGCCCTGTTTTAAGATGTTTCTCACCATCTACCTTCAGTTATGGACATATGTGTCTTATCTCCTCTAGTAAATAGGGGTCTTCTTGACTGAAGAATTCTCATTGCATTCATTCGATATTCTCAAAGATCCTGAGGATGTTTTTATACCATATGAGTCAAACTAATGTTTCATAAATTAATGTAAATATATATGATGGAAAGAAAATGGCAACTTCTGGGTGAATAACAGTTTTCATGGCCTGAACCTACATTTTTTTTTTCCTAATGTATTCAGCTTGTGTAGGAGGACCTTAATTCTTACTGAATTACAGGGAATCAGAAAGACTCCTGGTTCTATTCATGTCCCAGATCCCCACCCACACCCCTGCCTCAGATCTAGTGGTGTGTTGGCGCTGTCTCAAACCAGCTCATGAGAATACTTCTCAACTTTGCATTCTATGACAGCATGTTGTAGCTTGAAATCAGACATGGTGGGAGTATTTACACCACAACGAAACAACACATGCTACAGATTAGGGCTTTTTATTTTTCCCAGAGAGCCAATTTACTAGCATGCTACTGCTCAGATCCAAAATTCTGCCTTATAATTCTGCTATGAAAACCTAAGGATACCCTGATGGGGGGGCTGTGGGGGCCTAATGAACTCTGGAGTCACACTGGGATGAAGAATTGGATGGTTACACTGCCAAGTTTTCTGCTCTTCAAGTGCCTTACCTTTCTGTTCTGGGCTTTCCCTCAGGTAGAAACCATAGCCATTGCTTCCCTTCTTCATTTCTACTACACGGGGCTGGCAGGGTAGCAGTTTCAGACTGGCTGTTTCTCTCTTGACTTTTATCTTCTGCTCGCTATGGTGCTTGTCAGTTTCCTTGTCCACAAGCAGGAACGTGATGCGGCTTCCAGACTTCTTCACCTGCAACAACACTCACAGGTGAGGACCACCATCAGTCTCCAAGAAAGATGCTGGGAAATAGAAAAGTTTCTGTGTTGAGGCACACAGTCTATAGATTAAACAGGATATATGGGATGTAAGTCCTGAGCTTAAGCTATAACACTGTTTTGTACTACTTCACTGGTATTTATTTATCTTCCCTTATACAGTTGTTTCTCCCTTTGTTAAGTATGATGTCACCCACACAGATGCTAACTGAACCCAAGTGAAAGCTGGAATTCAGAAAACCCAGAAAGGTACTTAGGTGAAGACTAGGAAAGGAATTTGGAAAAGAAAGTAAAGGTCTACTTTGAAATATCATTCTACCAAGAAAAGATAAAGTTGTTCAATTTTCAAGGTTCCATGTGACCCCAAAGGAAAAACTCTGAGTGTTTTTCATGCATCCTGGAATCATGCTGGGGCGTAAGATTTGGGGTATAACACATCAAATACTCCCCATGTGTAACTCAAGATTCATCACCCACACTGGTCATCTTCCAGCTTGTATTAAAACACTTTAGTAACATTGGTTCAACATCGAATTTATTACAAGTTTAGAGAGTGATTCCAGTCAGTTACACATAAGATCCAGAAGATAATGGTTTTTTAGAACACTTTTCAAGACAACATGAAACTAGCAAAGGCCTCATTCCAAAACCCTATGTTAACACTGCTTACACCACTAGTGAGTCTGTTTGCTGTTAATACAAAGGTTTAGCTTCCCATTTTCATAGTCTTCCCATCATAAACTACCATTCCTGTCTTCCTGTCGCTTCTGATGAGAGCAGAGTGAAAGTTAAGGGTGAGAAAAGTACTCCTTTGGGATATACCTTTTCAACTACCTCCTCATGGCTGGCATCCTCTACATTCTCTCCATTCACTTCAATCAAGTGGTCATCAACCAGGACTCCAGCTTTCATAGCCACACCTTGAGGTTTTATATCAGTCATGTACACTCCGTTTTTACCTGAAGGAGAGTAGGGGGTAGACAAGTGTCACAACTCCATTACACTGAAAGTCTAACAGCAAAGGGTTTTCTCCCAATAATATAAAATTAGAACTTCGCATTTTAGGGCTAACTCAAATAGACTTTGATACAGAAGGACAATTAGAACTCATAGCACAAACTTGACACAGCCATTACTCAGTTGGTTTTCATTGATTTGAATAGGATTTCTGAGCCCAACTAAGTACACAGAAAGAATCTCAAGTGGCACTGGCCTCTTGAACCAGAAAGTAGCAAATCATGCCCACTCTGCATCACTGGGTCATACTCCCTCTCCTTTGCATTTGTAGAATTAGATGGCATCTGCTCTGTTCTGTCCAACTACCACATCGCAGTGGACTGAATGAATCTCACTGATGCAGGCTAAAGAAAACAGGCATGGGAAGAGAGGAAAGCATACACACACACGGTCAGTCTGGATTAGCAGGAAGTATGATTTAGGTGCTTCCTAGGGAAATGCTATCAGTTCTTTCAAGATATTAATATTTCAGCCTAGGCAAAGGGTACCTTCATTATGACTACATAAACCATTTGTAAAGAAAAATAATAGTTTAAACTCTGCTTCCTTAAATACTTGGCATTTCTCCTGTTACCTTTTTATGTTTGTCATGAAGGAAACATTTTCTTCATAAAGCTAATTTAAACTTTTCACCACAGACATTACACAGAGGCCAAATGAATAGAGTCTGAATTGCAATTTCTTTTTTTCTTTCTTTCTTTTCTTTTTTTACCATATTACTGATAATAAACCTCTGAGAAATGCCAGGCTTCCCCTGACCACCTATATCACTGTGTTTTAACAACTGACAAACTCAAGAAATATCTCTTATAGCTAGTTTATTTCTCTTGCTAACAGGTTAAATAAGCCTTAGAAACCATGTTTAGTATTAGTCCACTCTTTCCAAGCCAAGCATTAGTTGCTCAGTCATGTCTGACTCTTTGCAACTCCATGGGCTATGTATAGCCTACCAGGCTCCTCTGTCCATGGTATTCTCTAGGCAAGAATACTGGAGTGGGTTGCCATTTCCTTCTTCAGGGGATCTTCCCAACCCAGGGATCAAACATACATCTCTTACATTTCCTGCACTGGCAGGCAGGTTCTTTACCAATAGAGCCACCTAGGAAGCTCTTTATCACTTAACCAAATTATGACCCGCCACCAGTGCCTCTCTAGTACAGAAAGAACAGGGAAGGAGCAACGTTAGAGGTGGAACCAAAACCCTAATTCAGCTATGGTTCCAACCTCAATCCCAGTGAAACCATTAGAAAACCACGGTCAACTGTTCATGGGTCAGCCTGCAACTCTGAAATGCTAGGAACAGAACCTCTAGTACTTTCTGATGGTTGGGGTTTCTCAAATCACTGTACCTCTCAGCTAGAGGTCAGGGAGACATCTCAGAGCATAGCCACAGCTGAGGGTACTATCTTGATGCCACAGGAGGGTGGGGATCTTGGCCGTGCCTGCGGCAACTGTAACAGCAGCTGATACATAAATAGGTGTGCAAGGATTTTTTGAATAAGTGACCACCTGGACACTCAGAGATGAAAAGAGGTATCATTCTAATTCAAAAGTAGTTCACGGAGAACCTCCTTTTTCTTGCCTCTTATTCTCCATTCTCTCCTCCATCTTTACCCCCAAAGAAGCATCAACCCTCTAACCCTCTGGCCTCGAGGGCTCAGCTTAACAAACACAGGGAGACAGGGGTGCCCAGTGTCCCTCCACAGTGCTGTTGTCCAACATCCTGATCCCTCTGTGCACAGCTGTGCCAAGGAAGGGCCAGGGAGAGAGAGGCTGCTGTTGAATCTCCATAGCAATTGATGAGTTAGTCAACGAAGTCGTTAACAGATACCAGTCTCTCTCTTCCAGAAAGCTGTTTGTCCCTGCCCCACCTTCAAGCTCACCTTGGACAGTTTTCAGAGAGAAGCCATAGCTACCCCCCTCCTTCACTAGGTAGCAGAGCCGTGGCTGCGTCCACATCTGTGCTCCTCCGTTCATCACAGAGGGCGGCTTCTTATCGTTCAAACTCGACTCCTGACTTTGACCCAATGCTTTCAAGTCTACTTGCTTTTTCATGGCTTTCTCATAGGAATCCCCATCCAGAACTAGTAAAGTCACTGAATTCCCACTCTTTCTGACCAGATCCACAACCTAAGAGGAAGAAAGAAAAAGATTAACTTTAACCAGTAACCCTCTATCAACCACCAGGGTTGTGGGTGAGAGAGCAGTGCTCACCATCTGACTCTGGAGATTCTATCACCTGACCCCTGACATTTGAGTAGTCAGTAGATCATCCCCCAGCCATCTGCACCTGGGCCCCACCAAGATCCAGGGACAGATTAGGCTGGGCCTTTAGCACCACTGGACTCTATAGAGTGCAGCCCAAGCCCAGCCCAGGGAACTTCTACTAGGACTGGTCTTCTCCCGGGATGAATGCTGTCCCGAAGCACAGCATGTCCTGAGTCTACAGAGACAGCATAGTACAGTGAAAGAGCACCCACTTAGAGGCAGATAGAATTGGGGTGAGGTCAGACACTCCCATATGTTCACTGTGTGAACACATTAGCAAGCTAAGGTATCTAAGCTTCCACTTCCTCGACTGTCAAATGGTACCTCATGGGTTGTGCCAAGGATTTAACAAAATAATGAATGTGAAATTGCTTAGTATAGTCCCGTTCACATAGCAAATATGCAATGCACATTAGACCTGACACTATTCAAACCTAGGAATAACTTTTACAGTTCTTGGTTAATCATAGGAGAGTTGATTAGCTGGCAGAGTAGAGCTGTAAAGGTGTCCTGCCCTACCAGTGGCAGCAAGGAAAGCTCCACTAACACCCAGAACTAAAATCATCAGAGATATAGGGGCTAAAGAGATCCTTCAAGAACTCCAAATGTCCCGCTTACCTGCATATGCTCTTCCTTGTCCACGAAGACACCATTGATCCTAAGAACTCTGTCTCCATCCTGGAGACCCGCCTTCTCTGCTGGGCTACCCTTCTCAATCACCCGGACCAGGTGGCCGTCAGTGTCCTTCTCAATTCGCAGGAAGAAGCCATAGCTTTTCCCTTCCTGTTTGGTTAGCTTACATTCTCGGGGGTGGAAGGTGGAGGCCATTTCTGTGATGAAAAGTGAATGGGTAAATCCTTGAGAAAGAGTCTAACTGGGGTGAGAAATCTGTACTCCATCTCCTATACATCTTTTCTTCTAATCACACCAGCTCCCAGCTGTTCAGGTAGCAACATTTGGGGTATGGGAGGTCACCTTCCAGGACTTGGTAGTGATTTCCAAATCTGTTCCTCCCCAAAGATGACCTTTCACTTGAGTTTCAGACCCATGTATTCAGCTAGGTACTGGACACAGATGCTTCAATTTCAGTAGTTCCAAAACCAAATTCCCTTTTGTCCCCTGACCAAAAAAAATTAGTTCCAAATATATTACTTAAAATTTTTAAGAAAATCCAAGTCCACTTTCATTTAAATATCTGAAGGGCTTGCCAAGTTCAAGGTGTTGAAGATAAATCTGTGACAAGACAAATCTATACTTTTCCTCTCATGTCAGGGAGAACATGTTTTTACAGAAACATGTGGTGAATGATCTTCTAGGGAAGAACAGAGTGATGAGGGAGAACATAACAGAGTCTTGGGAGCAAGGAATGGGGTGGGAAGAATAAAGTACGGCTTCCTAGAGAAATGACTTTTCCAAGACCTGAAAAATTAGAGTGGTGAGATGGGACAAGTTAAGGAAGACCTCAAATAATTAAAAATCAGAGAAGCCAGACCTAAGAGCTGACATGACACATTGGAAACAGAAAAGTAGTTTCCAGGACCGTGAAGTTCTAGTCAGAGAGGAATAGGGATTCCCCCACAGAGAGAGGGTTCCCACTGCTGGGTCAGATTTATCCCTCCTGAAGCCCCTTCTTTTTCCACCCACCTTGCTACTTCTTTCACCCCATTGTAGGATCGAGGTCCTGGGCCACAGGATGAGGAAAGGAAAAGTGTAAAAGCTTGGAGCCCTGTCACCCAGTCATTAAGTGTAAGATTCCTGCCAGGCACAGGAAACTATAGTCACTATCCTGTGATCAACTATAAAGGAAGATAATATGAAAAATATGTATAAGTGAATCACTTTGCTTTACAGCAGAAAGAACACAAAGTTGTATATCAACTATACATCAATAAAATTAAAAAAAAAAAAATTTCCGGCCAGGGGTCCCCAACCCTTCCTGGTGGAAGCAATTTTTTTTCCATGGGGGATTGAGAACAGAGGCCAGAACTGCTGGTGTGTGTAAAGCAGAGGCTAGACTCTGCTGGGTCAACTGCCTGCCGGGCAAACCCTCATGTTCCCCTCATCACAGCTCCCCACCAGTAACTCAGAATAAACCATTCATCTCTCCTGGAAGGACAGGAGCAGAAAACTGCACAGGGGTGGGGAGGGTGAATAGGCTCCCTAGAAGCCACGCATGGTGTTTCCAGATGGCCATCCTCCTACCTCCGTGCCCAGTACACATGGGGCAGAAAGCCTCCCATGGCCTGACCCTGTGGCTACTTCACTTGGTCTCTGCAGAGTCTGGCAGACAAGCCACCAGGGGCGTGGATGACTAAGCAGCCAAGGAAACAAGAAACAGTGTTTCAAGTAATGTCTTACCAGGGCCTGACAAGAACCTAAGGCTGAGTTCACCCCACTGAGGACCAAGGGCAGAGAAAAGTGAAGACACAATCACCAAGGTTGCCACCCACACTTGGGAGAGTGTTAGCCGCTCTACTGTATCAGGACCAGCCACCAGGAAGATGCTGCTTTGGGGGGAACGGGGGGAAGTAGGCAGTTAGGGGAGAAGAGGGAAGCACCAGAGTGGGGCTTCTCACACAGAGGCATCTGTGTGTGGTCCTTCTGACTTCTCTTTGGCTTCTCTTTCTGCTGATCATCTATCCACAAGCATCAATTCCATTTTCCAACTTTAATCCACATCTATGTCCAAACCTACTCCTAGATTCCTATCAGCTCTCAATTTCATAGGCCTGAAAACTCTTGAAGGAAAAAAAAAGAAAATCCCTCTGAAATTTGGAGGTAATTATAGAGACTCTTCATCCAAATCCTACAAAATTCTAAACATGTCCTTATAATTATTCAAAATAAAGACCATTAGATATTTTCATCAAGAGATGAGGCTTAAAAAAAAAAAAAAGAGAGAGATGAGGCTGTTTATAATCATCATATGAATGCTCATTCCTACAGTTGTTTGTTTAAACAATAAATGCTGGAGAGGGTGCAGAGAAAAGGCAACCCTCTTACACTGTTGGTGGGAATGCAAACTAGTACAGCCACTATGAAGAACAGTATGGAGATTCGTTAAAAAACTGAAAATAGAACTGCCATACGACCCAGCAATCCCACTGCTGGGCATACACACCGAGGAAACCAGAATTGAAAGAGACATGTGTACCCCAATGTTCATCGCAGCACTGTTTACAATAGCTAGGACATGGAAGCAACCTAGATGTCCATCAGCAGACAAATGGATAAGAAAGCTGTGGTACATATACACAATGGAATATTACTCAGCTATTAAAAAGAATGCATTTGAATCAGTTCTAATGAAGTGGATGAAACTGGAGCCTATTACACAGAGTGAAGTAAGTCAGAAAGAAAAACACCAATACAGTATATTAATACATATATATGGAATTTAGAAAGATGGTAACGATGACCATATATGCAAGACAGCAAGAGAGACACAGATGTAAAGAACAGACTTCTGGACTCTGTGGGAGAAGGTAAGGTGGGATGATTTGAGAGAATAGCATTGAAACATGTATATTAACATATGTGAAATAGATTGCCAGTCCAGGTTCGATGCATGAGACAGGATGCTCAGGGCTGGTGCACTGGGATGACCCTGAGAGATGGGATGGGGAGGGAGATGGGAGGGGGGTTCAGAATGGCTGACTCATGTCAATGTATGGTAAAACCACTACAATATTGTAAAGTAATTAGCCTCCAATTAAAATAAATTAATTTTTTTTAAAGTAATAAAGTTGTTGTGTAGTCATTAAGTCATGTCCAACTCTTTGCAACCCCCTGGACTGTAGCCCATCAGGTTCCTCTGTCCATGGGATTTCCCAGGCAAGAATACTGGAGTGGGTTGCCTTTTCCTTCTCCAGGGGATCTTCCCAACCCAGGGATCAAACCGGAGTCTCCTGCATTGCAGGCAGATTCTTTACCACTAAGCCATCAGGGAATCCACGCATTTCTAAGGTCAGTTCAGTTCAGTTGCTCAGTCATGTCCGACTCTTTGCGACCCCATGAATCACAGCACGCCAGGCTACCTGTCCATCACCAACTCCCAGAGTTTACTCAAACTCATGTCCATCGAGTCGGTGATGCCATCCAGCCATCTCATTCTCTGTCGTCCCCTTCTCCTCCTGCCCCCAATCCCTCCCAGCATCAGGGTCTTTTCCAATGAGTCAATTCTTCGCATGAGGTGGCCAAAGTACTGGAGTTTCAGCTTCAGCATCAGTCCTTCCAATGAACACCCAGGACTGATCTCCTTTAGGATGGACTGGTTGGATCTCCTTGCAGTCCAAGGGACACTCAAGAGTCTTCTCCAACACCACAGTTCAAAAAGCATCAATTCTTCGACACTCAGCTTTCTTCACAGTCCAACTCTCACATCCATACATGACCACTGGAAAAACCATAGCCTTGACTAGACGGACCTTTGTTGGCAAAGTAATGTCTCTGCTTTTTAATATGCTGTCTAGGTTGGTTATAAATTTCCTTCCAAGGAGTAAGAGTCTTTTTATTTCATGGCTGCAATCACCATCTACAGTGATCTTGGAGCCCAAAAAAATGATAAGGTACCCACCCATAAAATTCAGCCATCTCACACTCTGCAGTGGCAACCACAGGGTCTTACTCTCAAGGATGGAAAGGGAAACCTCCTTGATAGCAGGACAGTCTAGTGTTTGGGGAGAGGAGAAGAGCAAAGCTTTCCTGTATCTAAATAGAGACCTGAAAGTCTGAAATAAAAGGAAACACAAATGCATTTCTGGGCAAAATCTCAAGTTGTTTTGTTTGTTTCAAGTTTGAAACAGCCAGAGAGTAATCACTCAGATCTGCACTTATGTCTTTGAAGGGTCAGGTGTTCAAGGTCAGAGTTTCTTTTCAACATCTATGGTTGAAGCCCAGAGAATTAGAGCCAGTTCACAATGATGAAAATACTGATAGAAATGCTACCACATTGATGGGGAAACAGCCACTGCTCCAAGCCCCGGGTTACATCCTTCCACCCTGTTTGCCCTCCCCACAATTCAACCACTAAAGGATTAATGCTGGTGCCCACCTCAAATTGATGAAATATTTAACACTTTCAATCAGTGCAGAAAGCCAATCAAACCTTCAAAGCCTGGACTTACATAGAGCCCTAAAACTGTTTGTCTCCTTTGCCATCTTGTATAGAGATGGTTCAGCTAGGAGTCAAGAGGACTGGGCTCTGGTACAGGTCAGTCCTTGTGGGTCTAGTCCACGTCCTGGTGTTACACTGGCCCCTAAAGCAGGGCTGGAATCCGTCACTTTAGCAAGACTGTCTGCTCCATGATGAGGATGCCTGGGACTCTGGAACCTGGGGCTGAGCTGGGAAGGACCTTTGTATTTAAGAGTGCTGTTTCCTCAAATATCAGATATTAATGCATATATCTGGAATCTAGAAGAATGGTACTAATGAACCTATTTGTAGGGCAGCAGTGGAGACACAAACATAGAGAACAGACTTGTGGTCACGGTGGGGGAAGGAGAGGGCGGGAAGAATTGAGAGGGTAGCACTGAAACACAGCCATTACCACATGTGGAGCAGACCCGGTGGGAGTTTGCCGTATGGCTCAGGGAGCCCAGCCTGGGGCTCGGTGACAACCTGGGAGAGGGGTGGGGTCAGGGGTGGGAGGGAGACTCAACCTGTGGTTGATTCGTGTTGATGTATGACAGAAACCAACACAACAGTGTAAAGCAATTCTCCCCTAATTAAGAAATACATTTTTTAAAATACTGTTTCCTGTTTCTTCTTCCTTTTCTTGCAAATCAAAACCACAGTGAGATATCACCTCACATTCATCAGAATGGCTGTCATCAAAAAGACCACAACTAACAAGTGTTGATGAGTATGTGGAGAAAAGGAAACCCTCATACACTTGCTGGTGGGAATGTAAATGGGTGCATGGAAGACAGTACAAAGATTCCTCAAAAAATTAAAAATAGAATTATCATATGACCCAGCAATTCCACTCCTAGGTATATATCCAAAGAAAATGAACACTAATTTGAAAAGATACACACCCCAATGTTCATAGCACTATTATTTACAATAGCCAAGATACAGAAGCAACCCAAGTGTCCACGGACAGATGAACAGATAAAGAAGATATGGTACATATATACAATGGAAAACTACTTAGCCACAAAAAAGAATGAAACGTTGCAACAACACGGCTGGACCTGGAGGGTTCTATGCTTCGTGAAATAAATCAGACAGAGAAAGACAAATACTATATGTTATCACTTATATGTGGAATCTAAAAAATAAAATGTATATAACAAAACAAAAATAGACTCACAGATATAAAAAACAAACTAGTAGTTACCAGTGGTGGGAGGGAAGGGGAGAGGGGCAAGACATGGGTCAGGGATTAAGAGATACAAACTACTGTGAATAAAATAAATTAGCTACAAGGATATATTGTACAGCACAGGGAATATAGCCAATATTTTATAATAACTTTAAGTGGAGTATGTATGTGCTCAGTTGCTCAGTCATGTCTGACTCTTTGAGACCCCATGGACCGTAGTCCACCAGGCTCCTCCATCCATGGAATTCCCCAGGCAAGAAATACTAGAGTGGATTACCATTTCCTACTCCATTAAATGGAGTATAGTCTATAAAAATTTTGAATCAGTATGTTGTACACCTGAAACAGAATAGTGTAAATCATTATACTTCAATGTTTAAAAATTAAAAACAAGTGAAGGTAATGATTTTAAAAAAAAAGATCTTGTTTCTTTAGCCCCCATCCCCATCTTCCACTTCCTGAGAATACAGGGATCAGAACCCTATGGCAGATAGATATGTAATTAATGAAGGCCCATAGATTTCTACAACATCATATGAGCAGTCTGAAACTGGAGTCCATCAAACCCTCAGTCAGCTTTATTCCCCAGTTAAAATAGCCAAAATAAAATACTGGAAATGAAAGAAAGCTCTAACCATTTCTGAGCTCTGAGAAGAGTCAGTTCTTGGCAACAAAGTTGCTTGTGTGTGGGAAGGAGAACAAAGTGCCAGCTGGTAGGTAGGAAAGACTCCAGGTATGAGCCAAAGAGATTTTTTAAAATCAAACTTAATTATTAATCGAACCTTTAGACCCCACCTTCTAAAAGGATTAGATCATTGCTACCAGGAAAGGGAATAATATGTCCCTGGTCAAGGAGAAAATGCAGGTACATCTTAGAAGTTAGGGAGGAGGGCAGGTAGGACCTATGAAGCTGGCCAGAGAAAGGACTGAAGCCACCACATGATTTTCCGCAGGAGAGAAATGTCTGGTAGGATCCAGGAGACTCTTCCAAGGCCAAGGCAGGCAAAGGTCTCCCAGGTCCATCAACATGGGCTCATACCCAGTGCCAGGGGACACCCACCCTCCCAGCAGGGCTGGGTGGACCACAAGTCTGAGCAGGAGCTGCTCCTGAGAGGATCATGACCACAAAAGTGAGACTTAACCACCAGAAGGGTTCAGCTTAGCTGGCCAAGGCTAGGAGGAAGCCTCATTTTCCCCTCAGTTCATGTGTTTGGGTCTAGAACCTGCAGGACTTCCCCCAACAAGGCTAGTTTGTGAAAATAGTGAGATTCCATTTTAACTGATCCCCAGGTCAGTGGGATCCCCAGCAGTGAAGCGCCACTGCCTTGTCACTGGCACCTCAAAAAGCCCTCTGTTCCGTGATAGTTGCTGTAAGTGGAAAGGTCCAGTTAAAAAATACCATGGGCGGAAATGCTCCTAAGCCCCCCACTTCCACTCAGTGCAGGGGAGGACTAGAAGTGAGGGGATTTTAAAGGTACTTAGTCTATCAAAAGCTCTTGTCTCCTGAGAAATATTTGAGCATCTCAAGATCAGTGGGAACCTGACAAGAACACAAAGCATCTCCCAAAACAAAAGGAAACACAGGGTTTTCCAAACTACTTCCTGCTCTAAAGCAGTTATCTAACTCCTGTTAGTTTCCAGGTGTTATTTTATGAAAGAAAAACAGAAACAGACTCACAGATCTTGAAATCAAACTTTTGGTTACAAAGGAGGAAAGTGATGAATGAGGAGATTGGGACTGACAGATACACACTACTATATATAAATATATATACATATTTATATAAAATAGATAACTAATAAGGACCTACTGTATAGCACAAGGAATTCCACTCAATATTTTGTAATAACCTAATGGGTTATTATATATATATATATATATATATATATATATATGGATGGGTATATTATATATATATATAAAATAATGAATGAATATATTATATACTTTATATATATATAAACAGATATGTGTATTATATATACACGTATATAAGATTCACTTTGCTATACATCTGAAACAAGACATTATAAATCAACTCTACTCCAATAAAAGTTTAAAAAAAAAGAATCCCCAAACCGCTACAGATCAGATCAAACACAAGTCAGGGAAGAGCAAATTTTTCTGAGGAAGAAAAAGATAACTCCTGGAAAAGTGAAGTCAGCAAGAATTAGAGGATCTTCATTCATCTCCTCAGTCCTGGGAGTTGTCTGCCCAAAGGCAGCTGGTTTCCTCTGACAGAACAGATTTTCTCAGTGGTTAGCATAAATCTATAGACCATCAGGTGATGCCAGTAATAGTAAATCACGTTACCATTTAAAACTCACCATGCTATATTCAGGCATGCTACATGATCTCATTTAATCCTCACAGTCTCCTTACATGTTTAATCTCAATCCTAGCTGGCCCTCAGAATCACTAACAGAGACTTAGAAAAACAGATGCTTAGTTAGGCCCCACCTCAGATCTACTGACTCAGTCCAGGCTTGAAACGGAACATGGGCATGTTTAAAATCCCCACGAGTTTAACAAACTCATGCTCAAAAGCACTCTTTCTGCTCCCAGCTCCCCTTCTCTGCCCCTCGGCCTTGGGATAACACCCTCACGGGTCAGAGAAGAATGTCAAGGCTGGGTGAACTATTAACAGCTACCTTGAGCTCACCTTTACTCCACTTGAGAAACCAAGGTGGCAGCCTGGTTAGGAGAGGTTCTCAGGATCCCGCTCTGCCCACGGTCCCTCCTGACCTGCAGCACAGGAGTGTGTGGCAACCTAAAGCCTGTGCCTCTGCTTCCCACCACATTCTAGTTCTGACCCGGGCAAACAGAATCCAGCAGATGAAAGCAAACTTTAATAGCCCCCACAGGCTCTTTGTTCTGTGAATTAAGTCTGAGGGGACCTTTTCCAGTCCCCCTAAACCTAACCACCTTAAGAGTTGAGGCTGGGACTTCCCTGATGGTTCAGTGGTTAAGAATCTGCCTGCCAATGCAGGGGTCAGGGGTTCAACCCCTGGTGCAGGAAGATTCCACGTGCTGTGATGGCACACCTGTGGAAGCCTGCATGCCTTAGAGCCTGTGCGCCATGACAAGAGAAGACAGCACCATGAGAAACCTGAGCACCACAGCAAAGAGTAGCTCCCACTCACCTCAACTAGAAAAAGCCCGCACGCAGCAACAAAGACCCAGTACAGACAAAATAAATAATTTTTTTTAAAAAGAGTTGAGGCCATTTCTCCTCCTCTATCATCCGATGGGTGGAAACCCAAGTTCCATTCCTGTCTGAGGCCAAACAACTAGATTCTCCAATGAGCATCCTGGAGTATATGCAACTTGTTTGGAATCATGAACAAAGATCCCTCAAAATTCTGCTGAACATCAAGAAGACATATTGGCCCAAATCTGATTTCATTTGTCCATGCCACAAATATTTGCCTCTACTGCGGATGGTGATTGCATCCATGAAATTAAAAGATGCTTGCTCCTTGGAAGAAAAGCTATGACCATAATAGACAGCATATTAAAAAGCAGAGACATTACTTTGCCAACAAAGGTCTGTCTTGTCAAGGCTATGGTTTTTCCAATAGTCATGTATGGATGTGAGAGTTGGACTATAAAGAATTGATGCTTTTGAACTGTGGTGTTGGAGAAGACTCGAGACTCCCTTGGTCTGCAAGGAGATCCAACCAGTCCATCCTAAAGGAGATCAGTCCTGGGTGTTCATTGGAAGGACTGATTAGGGACTGATGTTGAAACTGAAACTCCAATACTTTGGCCACCTGATGCAGAGAGCTGATTCATTTGAAAAGACCCTGATGCTGGGAAAGATTGAGGGCAGGAGGAGAAGGGGACGACAGAGGATGAGATGGTTGGATGGCATCAACAACTCGATGGATATGGGTTTGGGTGGACTCTGGGAGTTGGTGATGGACAGGGAGGCCTGGCATGCTGCGGTTCATGGGGCTGCAAAGAGTTGGACACAACTGAGCAACTGAATTAAACTGAACTGATATGCAGAACACTGTTAAGTAGTTGAAGGAATAAAGTAAAACAACACCTCTATCCTCATGGACTTTATAGTTAAATAGGGGTGAAGAAAAGTTTTAGTACAGAATGAGCAACCACTGTGAGCAGAGTATAAATGCCATGAGACCTACAACATGAGACAAATCAAGGAAAGCTTCGCAATTTATATAGGATTTGATGTAGACATTGACAACAGATGGGTAGGACTTCAATAGGACAGAAGTAGGAAAAGAATATTCTAGCCACAAAGAATAGTATGAACCTCAGGCATGGAAGTGGCAAAGTTCTTGGGGATGGTTAAAGAAGAGCTAAAACCCAAAGTGACTGAAGAACAGCCAACAGGAGGACAGCCAACACATCCTTTTGTCATGGGTGACAACTTAGACTGTAAAGGCCTCTAATAACAGTCCAAGGGATCTGGCCTTAGTTTGGTGGTCAGCAGGGACCAAGCAGAGGCTTCCATGGTGGCGCTATTGGTAAGGAATCCACCTGCCAATGCAGGAGTCATAAGAGATGCCTGGTTCAATCCCTGGGTCAGAAAGATTCCCTGGAGGAGGGCAAGGCAACCCACTCCGGTATTCTTGCCTGGAGAATCCCATGGACAGAGGAGCCTGGCAGGCTACAGTCCATAGGGTCGCAAAGAGTCAGACACAACTGAAGCGACTTAGCACGCACTCAGGCATGTTATAAGCAAGGCTTATAAGCAGAGGAAGGACAGAATCAGAGTTGGGCTCCACTAGTGGTAGGAGGGATGGCCTGAAGCAAAGACACCCTGGAGGTAAGGCAGGCTGTTGTGCTAATCCTCCTCACGTGCAGCCTGAGCCCGCACCTCTACGTGAGAAGAGAGGTGAAAGAGCTGGAGGAACCAGAGAGGACTCAGCCACATGTGGTATTAAGGCTTCACTCCTGTCCTCTCAGATTTCTCCACACAGAGGCGGCCTCAGACAGGACAGGTACAACAACACAGGTGTACAAAACATTTATTTACACTGACCATGAGATACACCAGGTCCCTGTGATCTCCCTAATTACTGCCTACCTCACTCACACACAGTTTTGTTGTGGATTTGAGAGGGTAACAGGTGGGAAGGCCAGAGGTCCCCAAGGGGCAGGAGGAAATAAATTGCAAGTGACGGTTTTATTCCTTCTCTACACAAAATTAAAAGAGGCTTCTTTTAATTCTGTGTGGACTACACCTGATTCTGCCTTGAGCTAACCAATGCATTTTTCTTATGGAAATATTTTTCTTAAGCTATGTTAATGAAACTATGTATTTACTTTGGAATCTGCCTTTCTTCAAAATGGTTCTGCCTAAGACTAACTTTTTTTTCCTTTTCTCAAACCTTGAGCTAATAATGGCTTAACAAACCAGTATTCATATCAATTGTTTTATGACCGGGAGATAAAACTCATATTGTGGGAGAGGGGCCTGATGAAACTCCCTCAGCCTAGAGGTGTCTCTCTTATCTGATCAACAGCTTTCTAACAGACATAAAACACCTTGCTAAAAACTAGCAAGGGGGCATTCTTTCTGCCCCCTTCTGATGTCTATGTCAGAAGCTTTCTCTCTCTCTCTTATACTTTAATAAAATTCTGTGACACAAAAAGCTCCAGTGGTCAAGCCTGGTCTCTGGCCCCGGATCGAAATCCTCTCCTTCAGAGGTTGCACAGAGTGGTACATGCACAATTCCGTCTTCTGAGGTCACTGCCCAATGTGAACACAGCTGTGCTTCTGACTGCTCTCAGCTCTGAGTTGCCAGAACACCCTAATTCTGTGGTCGTTTTCCCATCCTGTCTGCTCCCCCACAAGTGGTATACTTTCCCTGGACTTATCACCCTTGCTCAGTTTTTTCCTGGGCTTCCTGCGTAGCTCAGTCAGTAAAGCATCTGCCTGCAGTGCAAGAGACCTGGGTTGGGAAGATCCCCTGAAGAAGGACGTGGCAACCCACTCCAGTATCCTTGCCTGGAAAATCCCATGGACAGAGGAGCCTGGTGGGCTGAAGTCCGTGGGGTCCCAGAGTTGGGCACAACTGAGTGACTAACACTTCACCCTTGATACTTTTTCTACTTCAAGCCTTAGACTCCCCGTCTGTTATGGACTCAATTGTTTCACTCCCAAAATTCATATGTTGAAATCTTATGACTATTTGGAGATAGAGCCTTGTAAAGAGATAATTAAGGTTAAAAGAGGTCCAAAAATGTGGGTCTGGCTCTTTCTCTGCAAGGGCCACGTGAAGACACAGTAAGAAGGCTGCCATCTGCAAACCAACAACAGAGGCCTGCTGGCACCTTGACTTTGGATTTCTAGCCTCCAGAACTGTGAAGAAAGAAATTTCTGCTTCAGCAACAAGGGATTCTGTTACGTGGTATTCTGTTATGACAGCTAGGAGACTAATGCATCTTCCAAGTAACATTGCCTACTTGGGCTGGGTGTTAGAAAGGAAGAAGTCAAAAAAATAAAGAAAAAGACCCACAGGTTCATGCCTTGGTGACTGGCAGACAAGTTGTACCGTTAAAAGATGGTATAGTCATGAAGAATGATATGGCAAAGTCAGTTTGAGATGGTTTTAAATAAAAGGACTAAAGAAGAAAAAAAGGAATTGAATATCTACTTCACTTTACACGCAAAAATTAATTCAACATCAAAGAAAAAATTAAGAGCTAGAACTGTTTCTTCTAAACTCTTAGAAGAAAATATGGGAATAAATCTTCAAAAGTTAAAAACTTTTAAAAATCAGAGGACTTGGCAGAACATCCTGCAGGTAGACAGAAGTGTGGACCTGGAGCTCGGGCAGTGGTGGCCTAGAATCCTCACAGCAATGCTTATGTGACGCCCGGGAGTAAGAACATGAAAGGAGGGGAGCCAAAGATAAAGCCTTGGGTAATACTGATATCTAGGTGACAAGAAGAGGAAGCTGAGAAGGAATAATCAGATGGCCAAGATTTTACAGTCCAATCTAAAAGAGGAATTTCTAGACAACATAGTTAACAATGCAAAACCCTGCTAGGGGATAAAGAGAATAAAAACAGAAAACACCACTAAGTTTAGAAAATGGAAGTTCAAGGCAGATAAGGGACTAAGAAGCAAGTGAACCCTAGTAAATAACAGAGGCAAGGAATAGAGATACATCCTGAAACAGATACATGAGAGCATTGGGATAGCAGTTTGAGGGGGAAGTAGGGTTAGTGGATGGGTTTATTTTTAACATTTGTATATCAAGGGATGATACAGACAGCATAGAAAATGGGTTTGGCCTTGATGAGATGGAATACTTCTACTGAGGCAGGAGACAAGTGGGGAAAATGAGACAAAGAGGAAGATAAGGTCAACTTACTGAGACAAATGAGGAACTTTGAGAATGTGGGCCATTCCACATTCTCCACATTCTCCACATTCTCCATTGGGCCCCAAACTGATAAATCAGTGAAGGTGGCTAGGAGAGGAATGTGGATTAGCAGTATTTACCTCCAAAGGCCACTGCTATGAGGAAATAAGAGCCGAGTGTGCTGGATCTTCCAATCTCTCAGAGAACTTAAAAGTCCAGATTTATGTGAAATGTCCCCATATTTAAAAACAAGCAGTGATTTCAAAGTTAAAAAAAAAAAAACTTCATGTAAAGTAAACAGAATTGGACCCCTGGGCTGGCAGTTTATAATCTTGGCAAAACGGCTCTCCAAAGCCTCAGCATTGTTTCACTATAAACAGGCAACACGTTGAATAAAAATTTCTAAGTAAAAACTTAGGCCAAAATATATTTTTTTCATTAGACAGATAAATATAGATCTCATGAATTTATACAAGACCAATCAGCATGATTTCTCATGCCTTTTTCTCACTATGTATTAGGTTGATCAAAAAGTTCGTTCAGGATTTTCCATAAGAGCCTATGGGAAAACTCAAACAAACTTTTTGGCCTACCTAAGAAATCAAGAATAGAAGAAGAAAGTGGTCACTTTTACCCCAGGTTGGAGCATGACATGTTAAAAACAAACAGCTAGGAGGTGAGGGTTTCTATGTTTGCAATGAGCCCAGAGTTCATTAAAACATGAGACTCTGAGGCTGGTCTGAATTGTGAGGAAGAGAAACTGCATGAGGGCTTCCCAGGTGGTGCTAATGGTCAAGAATCCACCTGCCAATGCAGGAGACACAAGAGACTCAGGTTTGATCCCTGGGTCAGGAAGATCCGATGGAGTAGGAAATGGCAAGCACTCCAGTATTCTTACCTGGAAAATTCTGTGGACAGAGGAGCCTGTTGGGCTACAGTCCATGGAGCCACAAACAGTCGGACACAACTGAGCATGCATGCAGCACTGAGCTACAAAGATGGAGTGATGGAAAAGACGAAGTGTTCTAGCTTCTGTTCTAGTTCTAGTGCTAGTTCTAGTTCTGACTGGGCAGGATGAATGGGGAGAGGGAGGATGAGGGGACTGAGAGAACAGTTTTGAAAATTAAGCGGCTGACATAGGAAAAGTCATCTTAAACAATGTTTACAACAGAGTAGTTTCCAGTAACAAAAAGTCTAAACATAGGTATGTGGCTGATGTGAAGGGAGTTTGTTTTTATTTCCATTTTCCCTGAGCATTCTAGTCTGGATAAAGTACATTAGAAAGAACCAGAGTCTTAAAGCCAAACCCGCTTTTTAATTCCACTGTTACCACTTGCTAGCTATGAGAACATGTGTGGCTTCCTTAATTTTGACCTGGAGATAGAAATACACCAGAAATAGGAAATGCACGTGGGTCAACCCACCAGGCCAAAATCACTGAAGATGGATGGTGTAGAGCAATCTAAGCACAGTGTCTGGAGCAGAGAAGCCCACTCCAGGTGAACCATATTCCCTGCTCTCTGGTGGAAGTCCTGAGTCCATGGGAACCCCATTCCCTGTGATGACATTTGAGTGGTGTTTCTGATTTTCCTTGTGAAGCCGACAAGAGATTGAGTGATGGACTAGGGATAAGCAGGCATCTTGATTGTCAGGTCAGAGATTCTCTGTCTCCTCACTCTGGACCACCTCTGCAAAGTTAGTTTTAGCTGCTGAAAAGTCGGCTGAAGATTTTGTTCCCCCCATGAAATCAAGCTCAAATAATGAACTCAGATTTTCCTGAGAACTACCATGTAAGACTGAAAGCTAGGGAATTACCAAAATGGAACCAAATGCCATGTGTTAAGGAGGTAAAAGATTCTGGGGAGCCTTTACAGAACTAAGCTGGCCAGAGAGTTCAAACATCTGAAGAAAATGAGTTCTAACAGATATGAGAACAAGATAGAGCAGCCAAGGGACCCACATACAAGGGTGGAGAAGATGGAGTGAGGGAAGTTTCACCCGACATGCTGAGGTGTGGATGGATCACGGTTACCAGGGAGTAACTAGGGAACAGGTCCACTCACTGGATTCCCAAAAGATTAGAGAAAGGATGTGGGATAAACAGCATTCTGCTTGGAGGGGGAAATCAGAAAGGGGCTGTGATCAGAGACAGCCAGGTGCAATGACTACTGTCAGGAAAGAAAACACCCAGTGCTGTCTTCTTTGTCTTTCTCCTCAAATCTAGGATGTAGTGGATCATTCTATCAATACAGTTATCTACTACCATCAGTCAGGAGTGCTTTGGATCAACCACCATCTTATAAAATAGATACTCCATCTATTTTATTTTATTTTATTTTATTTTTGGATTTGGCATCTTTATTTTTTTATTTTTTATTTTTTTTATTAGTTGGAGGCTAATTACTTCACAACATTTCAGTGGGTTTTGTCATACATTGATATGAATCAGCCATAGATTTACACGTATTCCCCATCCCGATCCCCCCTTCCACCTCCCTCTCCACCCGATTGCTCTGGGTCTTCCCAGTGCACCAGGTCGGAGCACTTGTCTCATGCATCCCACCTAGGCTGGTGATCTGTTTCACCATAGATAATATACATGCTGTTCTTTCAAAACATCCCACCCTCACCTTCTCCCACAGAGTTCAAAAGTCTGTTCTGTATTTCTGTGTCTCTTTTTCTGTTTTGCATATAGAGTTATCGTTACCATCTTTCTAAATTCCATATATATGTGTTAGTATGCTGTAATGTTCTTTATTTATGTCCATCTATTTTAGATAAGAGGAAAATGGTTAGGAATCAATGGTGCAGACAGTGTCAGACTGCAAAGAAAACACAACCTCTCCTTACAAGGTGCTTATGTAACCAACACCCAAGGCATGAAAAACTCAAAGAACAAAAACTGAGCAAGATAGTGGGCAATAATGTTTAATCCTAGTTACTGCAACTATAGGAGGCTGTTTGTATAACCTAGGATGTAACCAGAGAGTAAATGATATCCGTTTCATTGAGGCATGAGGGGAAGAGAGGGCAGGAACTCTTGGCTAACATTCAAACTGAATGTTACTCACTTTACCATAAAACTCCATGCTGGTCTATAAAACACTTTGAACTTCAGTAAGAAGAAAGCAACCTTCCCAAGAAGCTCAGCCAGGCATATGCACATATCATGCCCTTGTGAGAAATGCTGCCTCTTCAGCATTGCTGTGTAATGAGTTAAACAAAGAAATCACTAGACTTTTGTTGGGCTTCCCTGGTGGCTTGGTTGGTAAAGAATCTCCCTGCAATGCTAGGAGACCTGGTTCTATCCCTGGATCGGGAAGATCCCCTGGAGAAGAAAGTGGCAACTCATTCCAGATTTCTTGCCTGGAGACTTCCATGCTCAGAGGAGCCTGACAGGCCATGGGGTCACAAAGAGTTGGACACAACTGAGTGACTAACACAGACTTTTGTTGAAAAACTACAACTGGTAAAGACTGGTGATGTTATGTCAGCACCTATAGACCATCAGAGAATCCTCTATAGCTGACAGCCCCGATCAAGGGCCTCCGCGCTGGGCCAGGTGTGTCTGCCTTCTTTCACAGCCTGCCTAAGAGCCTTGGGAGACACTGTTTCTTCCAACAACATAAAAGAAATCCTATTGTATCTCAGTTGGTATTGACAGATGTCTCAGGCAAGGAGGAGATAAATGAAATTCAATTTCATCCTTCAAAAATATTTTACCTAGAGCAGACCCAGTATCTTTGCTGCAGATTATATTTAAGCCAGCTGGATTCCTCCTTTAAAAAGCAAGAGATGTGGAAATTCAAAACACTCAAGTGTATTAGTTTTAAATTAGTATCAAAAATAGAAAAATAAGTGGGGCCTCAAGATATGTTTTTGCTAACTGTACTTTCCCACTGTAAAGATTACTGTTTGGTCTTCGGCAGCCATAAATTTCAAGTATGGGAAATTAATGAAATGTTTTCCAGTAGAGAAGAGTGCTCACAGGCCTGGTGAGTGATTCTTGTTTCTCTTTTATGATAAGGAATGGAATCTGCTTATCTTGAAATTTATTTGGCCTGCTGATACTGAATGCCCCTCCCCCCACCCACCCATCATGAACGATACTTTGTCCCAGAAGACAGGACTCCTGGTTGGAGTTCAAGGCCTTCCCCACTCTACTTGCTGATCTAAGAGTGCTGCAAGTTGGGAGAGACAGAAAGTCAATATCATGTGAAAACAAGAGTCGCCCTTGGAGAAAGGATACTTTGTGGTGCTGACAGAACTGGGCCCTGAAAACAGCCAAACTAGCCTGAGGATTGGCCAGAACGAGAGTATCTCCAAAAATAGTGTCTCCCAAGCAAAGTATCTTGCTTTTCAATACCTTTTGAAACTGCATTTCTGCCCCCTGGCTTTTTTCCCTATAACTTAAAGTCCTCTGGCCTCTCCCAGACACTGCCTCCAGACAAATTGCCTGGTCTTTCTTTCATCATGTTAGTCTCTAAAAATACCACTTAAGAACCTAAAATCCACTACAGATTGTCATACTGAGAGAAGTAAGTCAGACAGAGAAGGAGAAATAGCATTTGACATCCCTTATATGTGGAATTCAAAAAGAAGTGACAAAAATGAACTTACTTACAAAACAGAACAAATTTATGGTTGCAAGGAAGTGGGGAAGGATAGGGGGAAGGGATAGTTAGGGAGTTTGGAAAGGTTGTGCACACACTGATATATTTAAAATGGATAACCAAAAAAGACACACTGTATAGCACATGGAACTCTGCTCAGTGTTATGTGGCAGTCTGGATGGGAGGAGGGTTTAGGGGAGAATGGAAACATGTATATATATGGCAGAATTCTTTTGCTGTTCACCTGAAAATATCACAATATTGTTAACTGGTTATACTCCAATACAAAATAAAAAGTTAAAAAGAAAAGAACCTAAAAGTCCAAACTCCTTGATCAGGCTTTGAGGCACAACATAAGCAAGCCCAACTTTATCCCCCTCTGCTCCTCAGTGTCACCTTTTGGCACACATGTGGTCACCCACACCCAGCCCGCCCTTTGCTCACTCCACATGCTCTGCCTGAAACACCTCCAGCCCCCACCCCCAACTATTTATTTATAGTAGGTCATATTTTTTTCCAAGTGGATGAATTAAAGACCTAACTATATTCAAGGCTCAGTTCAAATTTTAGGTCATATGCAAATCCTTGCCTGACCCCTACAATGATTCTGAAGGAATCACTCCAGCCTCTAAATTTCAACTAGAAAAGAAAATGTTTGTTATTTTATGCATATTTATTGAGCTCCTACTAGGCTCCAAGCACCAGCCGAGGTTACATTTTATGAGTTCTTACTTAATCCTAATGGTCCGCTTCACAAGAGAAAATGTAAGCTGGTTTTCCATGACTGTTTGGATAAGCAGCAGAACCTGGATTTAAACTCAGTTGAATCTGGGTTCCTCCCACCATCTGCCCAGCCTCCCAACCATGAGGGCTGTGTTAGGGAACCCAAGTAGTTAGACTGGGAGGAGGAAGGCATTCCAGGCAAAAGGAATAGCAGAGGCATGTTCACGAATGGGGAATGGGTGGGGGGGGCAGGGTACGTCCTTGCTAGCTCAGCAGTAAAGAGTCTGCCTGCCAATGCAGGAGATGTGAGTTCAATCCCTGGGCAGGGAAGATCCCCTGGAGGAGGAATGGGCAACCCACTCCAGTGTTCTTGCCTAGGAAATCCTATGGACAGAGGAGCCTGGAGGGCTACAGTCCATAGGGCAGCAAAAAGAGTTGGACGCGATTTAGTGACTAAGCAAGCACACATGTTCATTAATGGTGAATCTTGGACCACAGTTGCCATGGAGTTGAGTAGGAGCTACCTTTCATATTTATCAAAAATCCTCCCCACTGCCTGGGTTCCTTCCTTCCTTGGGGTCATGCCCGTCATAAAGCTGTCTGATGATCACCAGAATAGTAGCACTTAAGGTGCAAGAGGCACTATGCGCTTCTCCAGTCTCCTTCTCATAACATTAGGAATTAGGTTCTATGATGCCCATTTGACGGATGAGGAAATAAGCAATTTCCTCATTTCCTCATGAGAGTAAGAATACATCTGCTCTGTAATTCAGGTTTCTAATACTTAATCATTTAGTGATGATGCTCACCAGGCAAAGAGATTATCATGAAGGGCCAAGGAAAGGAGATGCTGAACTCTTTAGGAAAATACGTCTAGTTCTAGCTCTGCCTTGCCACTCTCATCAAGTTCCTGTGCAACAAATGTGAAAATCATTTAACCAAGATGTCCAGAGATGTCCATTCCCACTCCATCAGACTTAGGACTTTAAGGGCCTCCCAAGTGGCACTAGTGGCAAAGAACCCGCCTGCCAATTCAAGAGCCAAAGGAGTCACAGGTTCAATCCCTAGGTCGGGAAGATCCCCTGGAGGAGGGCGTGGCAACCCACACCAGTATTCTTGCCTGGAGAATCCCATGGGCAGAGGAGCCTGGCAGGCTACGGTCCATGGGTCACACAGAGTTGGATATGACTGAAGTGACTTAGCATACTCGCAGGCAAGGACCTTAAGTGCCTGAGAGAGTATCAGAGTTCTTCAGCCTCCTCCTTGATTAAAGCGTTATCCAAACATACTGACTCTATGCTTGCAGCTCTCTCCCTGCCACACTAAATTCCATTTATTGGCGAAGCTAAGCATCTACTCTATGCCAGGTATTGTTCTAAGAGCAGGTAACACAAAAGTCAAGACTGCTGCTCTCTGGAGCTTAACATCTGCCAAAGGTGACAAAAAGTAAACAAGATGATTTCTGATGATAAAGTCTACAAATGATGAGATCCAGTGGTGAGGTGGAAGGAGGAAGCTGAATTTAAAAGCCATTCCGGGGAAGGTAACATTTCCATTCATACCCAAATGACAAGCAGGAGCCAGCGTTCAAAGCTCCAGTATCTATCATATTTGGAGGGGGCGGGGGTTGGGGGTAGGACACCAGCAATCATCTAGTCTCAGCCCCTTACTGGTAGATGAGTAAACAGAGACTCAATGAGATGAATACAAATTCGTTCCACATTTCTTAAGGACTTCCCTTTTGGCTCAGATGGTAAAGAGTCTGCCTGCAATGAGTGAGACCCGGGTTTGATCCCGGGATTGGGAAGATCCCCTGGAGAAGGAAATGGCAACCCTCTCCAGGATTCTTGCCTGGAAAATCCCATGGATGGAGGAGCCTGGCGGGCTACAGTTCATGGGATCGCAAAGAGTCAGACACACTGAGCGACTAACACTTTCACTTTCAACGAGATTAAAACACAAGATCTCCCAGCTGACCACAAGGCTGCCCCACTGTTCCACAGGGCCTCTGGAGACACATATTTGAAAAGTAAGCACATGTGTGGTTATGCTTGAACACATATTTCTAATTTTATTTTCAATACAGCCTTGGGGAAAAGATGAGAGGCTTTGATAGGCAATAAACTTGAGGCTCCAGTTGGCAAAGGGACTTGTCTAATGGCCTGTCACTAACAACTGAATCAAAGCCCAAGTTATCTGTATTCCAGTCCCATGTTCCTTCCCTGGGATGAGAAAGAGTTGTCTAACCAGTGGTCTATGAACATAAGACATCATTACTAGCAACTTCATAGTTTATGGTGCAAAGAACAAACAAAAGAGTCAAAGATAAGAACAATTTACTTTGTCATAACACAGAGACTCAAAGTCCCTGAGTTATTTGCTGCAGGGAAGAACATGTGACTCCAGGTGACTAGACAACCATGGCCTGAGACAAAGAGCCCCTGTGCCTTTTGGAAATAGGACTGAGAGTTTGCTCATGGGTACAACGTTGCAAGAACTGTAACTGAGGAGTGTATGTTCCTGCAGAGCCAGCCCAGACCAGGAATCTCCTCCATTGGGGAGCCCCGAGATGACAGTCACACTTAAGTCCCTTGACCACTTCCGCTTAGGAAATAAGTTACTGAGTAGTGGCTCCCAAATGTCCCTTCCCACAAGAATCGTCTGAAGGGATGTTGCAGAAGAAAAAAAAAAGATTTTTCATGGCCTCACAAGATCCAAAGAACTAGACACTCCAGGGGGTAAAGTCTGGGGATCTGTTTTAAAATTCGGTCAGCCTAAAAATCCACCGACTTTTATTTCTGAGCGCTATAACATGATAAAAGGTGTTTTTATTATCCAGAGAGAAAGTTGTTAGGTTGTACCTTTTAACGGCTGCTTCCAAAAGAAAATCTCTACTACCCAAAAGCCTTGAACAGTGAGAAGGTCCTGTGAGAGAGAACCTCCCTGGAAATCTGTGAAGTCTGTCATCTCCCCCGCTCTGGCTACACATCAAACGCCCGTGCGACCCTGGGAAACCTTGCTCTGAGAGTCAGATTACCTATTCCCTTGTGAAGCAGACCCCAGCCTGTAAGGTCCGGGTGTCTCATGCACAGAGAACCTCAGAGTGTGGAGAATCCCTCACCCCCCAGTCCCACCATCACCAAAGGGGCCTGCCTGCCTTCTTCCCCACCAGGCTCTCTTCTGCCCTGGACGGCCAGCTACTACGTAGAAATGGAAAAAGAAATAGAAAGAAGGGGGTCTGGGCCTAGGTGGTCAGGACCCTCAGTCACGGGGACCCCGAGTCAGTTCTTACCTAGGTCCTGGAGGAAGAAGCGCCACTGGCTTCACCAGGCAGTTCTCTCTGCTGGTGAGCTCTAGTTGGAACTCACTGGACTTTGAACAAAGGTTGATTTAAAAGCTGATATATTTAACAGGGATGTGTGGTCTGAGTTCAAATGACCTCTGTCCAGCTTGCTGTCAGCTGTCTGGGCAAACCTGGAAAACCCTCAGCAAACCCAAGGCTCGGGCCCACCTGCCTAGAGAGGGGAGCAGAGAGGGGAGGGGAGGCCCGCCGGGGGGAGGGGCCTTCTGCTCGGCAGATGCCTCAGTCACACCCAAGCAATACCCAAGCCTCAGAGCCACCACCGTCCCCCAGGCCAAGGGCAGCACTGATCACCAGCACCTGAGCACCCTGAGGTCTTGCTGGGGAGCAGTACCTGTGCCACCTCACCTGCAGGAGGCCACAGGCCAAGAAGTCCTGGTAAAAGGAGCAAAGCTCCGTGTACGCCCATCCTGCCTCCTCTCCACCTGGCATTCTTACTTTCAGGCTCCCTAGAAGCTGAGCCAGTAAAGCCCCTGCTCTTATTTCCCAACTCCTTTGCTCTCATACACTCTCTCCTCTCTCTCTTTTCCCTTTCTCTGTCTTACCTGAGGGTGCTCTGTTTCTCTTCTCCGACAACTGGTTTCCCCGTCCACACCCAGAACCTCTCAGGCAAGCCCAAGTGGGCAGGTGGAGGCACTTCCACAAGCTCCTGGGCCGGCGCCTGGGAAGCCCAGTGGCGTCTTGAGCTCAGCCCCCAGCCCCGAGCAGCTGATCCCTATCAGCAGCACCCACACAGGCAGACCCAGTGCTGGGCTTCTTACTGACCTGGATCCTCAGCCCACACTGGAAATCAGGGCAAGAGATTGCTCTGAGCAGTGAAGCAAAGAGAACCACAGGCTGAGGACAGGGTGGCCTCGCCCTCCTCCACCTACGTTCCAAGGGCCTCCTGTCTTTGCTGGGTCTTGGCTGCTCTCGGGTGAAGGCATGGCAGGAGCCAGAGGGTAAATGGTCAACAATGACAAACATCTGAGCAGCTAGCTCATATCAGGTCATCTCCACCTTCACATCTACCTGGGCCTCCTACATGTCTTCCAAAGTAGACAGTAGAAGGGGAAAGATCTGGATGTAAGATCAGAACACCTGGATTCAAATTCTGACTCCATCGCTTACCAAGTGTTTGATCTAGAGGAATTTATTTATTTTGACTGCCCCGAGTCTTCATTGCTGCAGTCAGACTTTCTCTAGTTGCAGTGATCTGGGGCTACTCTCTAGTTGCGATACATGGGCTTCTCGTTGAGGTGGCTTCTCTCATCTTGTTATGGAATTCAGGCTCTAGGGTGTGTGGACTTCAGTAATTGTGGCACACAGGCTTAGTTGCCCTGCAGCATGTGGGATCTTCCTGGACTAGGGATTGAACCCATGTCCCCTGCATTAGCAGGTGGATTCTTAACCACTGGACCACCAAGAAACCTTGAGGAATTCATTTTTAACTCTGAGTCTCACTTACTTTCATCAGGTAAGTGGTTGTTATAACATTATTTTTAGAAGTCATTTTATATTGAATCAAAACATCTCTCACTTCTGTCCCTGAGCCCTCACGGCTCCCTCTGAGCTACACATTAAGTCTACTCTTTATTCTGCATAGCAGCTCTTCAAATATTTGAAGGCTGATGTATTCCTCATGTGTGTGTTAGTTGCTCAGTCGTGTCCAACTCTTTGCGACCCTATGGAATATAGTCCGCCAGGCCCCTCTGTCTGTGGAATTCTCCAGGCAAGAATACTGGAGTGGGTTGCCATTTCTTTCTCCAGGGGATCTTCCCGATAGTGATCAAACCCCAGTCTCCGGAATTGCAGGCAGATTCTTTACCACTGAGCAACCAGGGAAGCCGTATCCCCCATAAGCCTTTATTCCTCTGGGAGTCAATGGGTCCCTTCATTCCTTCAGGTGGTCTGCCTTTGCCATAACTTCAATACTTCTTGCCCTGGATCCCAGCCTGTCAACATTCCTCTTAAAATCAAAGGTCAAAAGGGGAAACTTGGAGGTGAGGGAATTAGTTCTTTATCTCGAGTGTGGGTTTTGCCTACAATGACCAACCAAACTATACACCTACAAGTGGATGAATTGTGTTGCATTGAAATAATTCTTTAATTTTTAAAGTAGCCAAAGTCAGCAGAATTATTCTTGAAATTCCTAAAATTAAAAAAAAAATTGGATGATTAAAAGAAAAGGCAACTTCACAGTGCAGTTTACCCTTGGTCTGTATTCAGAGACTTCTTAGACTTACTCTTCACCCCAGGCCAAATGGGATAAATAGCAATAGCCTGGAAACTGGAAATAGAAGAGGCCTTGATATACAGATACACTATTGATTCAAAATTAAATAGAAACAAGCAATTGTTTGTTTTAATGACAAAACTCTTCCCCACTGTTATGTGGAACTGAATGAGGTTTGCCCTCACTAAAATTTGGATTTCAAAAAATCTCATGGCAATAAGTGGCTGTGATCTGGTTAATGCAAAGCAGAGTAGGTCTTTTTGCTGATTATTTAAATCAATTACTTAGATCTAGACATTAAAGACAAGGGAAAATAACATTGTCTATTGTGTGTGCCTGGTAAGCCTTTATATCCATTATTGTTAACCCTCAGCATGATCTTATGAGACAATATCCCCATTTTACAGATAAGAAGCCTTTAAATCTATCTGGTTAATTATCCTATCAGATCTCCTGGCTCAGAAGGCTTACAGAGCCTGTCTGTCTCCTTAGGTAGAATTGTTTTTCCTCTACAATAAGGCCTCCCACCATCCAGGGAATGTGCTCTTCTTCCCTAGAGGTACTCAAGAAGAGGCTGACAATAACCTGTGTCATGTTACAGAAAGAAGTCCTGCATTGTTAGGGGATTGGAGTAGGTGATTTCTTGGGTTGCTTCCAACTCCAAGATTCTGTGAATCTAAATGCTGTGGATCCTGCCCATGAGGATATAGTGGAGTCCTGCCCTGGTGTGTGTAGGGGCAAGAGTTATGAGCATGAAATTTGGCATCAAACAGATGCTAAATTGAATCTTAAATCTGCCATTAGCAGTTTTATATTTTTTATTGTGAGCTTAAGTTTGCCTGGGCTTTATCTATGGAACACCTGGCATCTTGGGTGGAGCGTTTTCTGTTTTGTTTTTGTCAAGCAGATCTTCTCCATACACATAGAATGGTGAAGAAAGACACGAAAAACCTTGGTTCAATTTATGTTGGTTACTTGCTGTAGTGCTTCTAGATCATGCAAATAATGAATGTCAGTTATAGCACCAGCAACTCCTGAAAGCAGATCCATGGTCAGGATCTTGCAAGAGAAGATTCTTTTTCTTCTCAGAGTCCAGGCCAAGACAGATGGTTTCCTTCTTTTTTTTTTTTTTTTTAAAGTTGATCAGAAACCTTTATTTGGTCCTTATCCTTTATTAACCAACCTACACAAACCACTTTCTATATTTCTACCACAAGCAGCTGCATCCAGGCCAGAAATGGAAGACCCAAGTAGTGGAAGACCTTGTAGATTAAAGCTAACAGGCTTATTCAGGCTTAGGTGAGCATAGAACAGAAAAAAATGTGCAAGTTCAACATTTCAAAGACTCTTCTTCAAAGCTGAGGCCTGCAGAGGGTCTAGCTGAAGGATGCAGGTACAGGCTCACAAAACTGCCCAGCTCAGCAATGAATCCAAAGTACCTTCCAGAAAAGCAAATTCATCCACAGCTTCTATTGCATTATCCAAATCTCTCCTCTGAAGAGTTTTCCGCTTCCCTTGTTGAGCACAACAGTAGGCATCTTTTGCAATGGTTTCCACAAACAGTTCCGCGGCGCGTGCCAGAATGAAGATGGCTTCCTGTCCCGCGAGAGTCACGTCGGGGTCCACCTTCACCAAGGCCTTCACTCGAGCCAGAGGCAGCCTCGAGAGACGAGCTCCGGGCGCACTCGTCGGGGCTGGGGGTTGCGGAGTGGCTGCGTCCCCACTGGTACCCTCCTCCTCCCGGGAAGCCCCGCTTCCAGGCGCCACCGCTGCCATCCCGGCCCCGAGCGTCCTGCGCGCGGCCGCCAACTGTCGGTTTCCTTCTTATTCCTGATCCATTTTACTCTGTTCTGTTTTTTCCATAAACCTATCTCCTTTTATCATGTTTATATAATGTTTATTAATTATATTATGTCCCTTCCCCACCAGAATATTATCTCCCCAGGAATAGAGATTTGTCATTGTTTTGTCACTGTATTCCAAGAGCCTAGAATATAAACCTAGCTTATAGCAAGCTTTCCAAAAATGAATGAGTAAGTGAATAAATGAATCTCCTTTTGCCAACAGGATTGGTTTTTACCCCACCCTTTCACTGAGACTGTTCTGAGATTCTGGGCTCCAAGCAGGGTCTCAGTTCCTAGGTCTTAACTCCTGTCCCAAAGTGACCCTGGGAAAACAGACTACTTGGTTACTGGTTTTCAGCTTTCTCCTCACTTTCTTTCACTTCACTTTCTCTTCTGGACCTTAGCAATTTCTTTCCTCTTTTCCAAGTTCAACTATCTAGTGGAAAACAATTTTTAAAATATATTTTACCCAGTATTTCCATGAACTTTGTAGAGAAATGGATTTCAGATTTTCTAGTCTGCCATGTTTCCAGAAATGATTCTATCACTTAGCATTACTTTGCCTCTCAAAACGTCAGCTTTAGACAATGCTGCAAACATACAATAATCAAAACAGTGTGGTATTGACGCAAAAACAGACATATGGATCAAAGGAACAGCCTAGAGAGCCCAGAAATAACCCACACACTGATGGTCAATTAGTCTTCAACAAAGGAGACAAGACTATACAATGGAGAAAAGACAGTCTGTTCAGCAAGTGGTATTTGGAAGGCCAGGCAGCTGAATCAATGAAGTTAGAACACTTCTTCACACCATACACAAAAATAAAATGGCTTAAAGACTGCAATATAAGATATGATATCATAAAACTCCTAGAAGACAACACAGGCAAAATATTCTTGGACATAAATCATAGCAATGTTTTCTCAGGTCAGTCTCCCAAGGCAAAAGAAATAAAAGTAAAAATAAACAAATAGGACCTAATCAAACTTATAAACTTCTGCACAGCAAAGGAAACCATAAACAAAGTGAAAAGACAACCTATGGACTGGGAGAAAATAATTGCAAAGAATGCAAACAACAAGGGCTTAATCTTCAAAATATACAAATAGCTTATATAGCTGGGGGCAAAAGACCTAAATAGACATTTCTCCAAAGAAGACATAAAGATAGCTAAAAAGCACATTAAAAAAATGATCAACATCACTAATTATTAGAGAAATGCAAATCAAAATTACAATGAGGTTTCACCTCATACTAATCAGAATGGCCATCATCAAAAAGTCTACAAATGATAAAAGCTGAAGAGGGTATGGAGAATAGGGAACCCTCCTACACTGTTGGGAGGAATGTAAATTGGTATAGCCACTATGGAGAACATTTTGAAGGTTCCTTGAAAAACTAAAAATAGGACTTCCCTGGTACTCCAGTGGTTAGGAATCTGCCTGCCAATGCAAGGGACATGGGTTTGATCTCTGGTCCAGGAAGATTCCACATGCCATGAGGTAAATAAGTCCATGCTCTGGAGCCCATGTGCCACAACCACTGAAGCCCATGCTCTGCAACTAAAGAAGCCACCACAGTGAGAAACCCACACACCACAATCAGTGAGTCGCCACCTTTCACCACAGCTAGAGAATGCTTACAAGCAACAGCAAGGACTCAGTGCTGTCAGAAAGAAACTAAAAATATAGTTACCATATGATCCAGCAATCCCACTCTTGGGCATTGACTCCAGAAAAGACAAAAAATTCTAATTAAAAAAGATACATACACCCCCCCCCCCGAAAAAGAAACATATACCCCAATATTCATAGCAGCACTACTTACATAGCCAAGGCATGAAAGCAACCTAAATATCCATCAACAGATGAATGGATAAAGATGTAGTACATATATCCAATAGAATATTACTCAGTCATAAAGTAAAAATGATATAATGCTACATGCAGCAACAAGGATGGACCTAGAGATTATCATACTAAGTGAAGTAAGTCAGACAAAGACAAATATATGACTTGAATATGAAATTTAAAAAAGAATGATGCAGATTAAATTATTTACAAAACAGAAACAGACCCACAGACATAGAAAACAAACTTATAGTTACCAAAAGGGAAAGGTGAGAAGGAAAAATTAAGAGGTTGGGAGTACACTACTATATATAAAATTAACAACAAGGTCCTACTGTATAGCACAGGGAATTATAATCAATATCTTATAATCACCTATAAGGAAAAAGAATGTGAAAATTATATATGTATAACTATATAGAGATAGACATATATAACTGAATCACTGTATACCAGAAACTAACACAACACTGTAAATCAACTATATTTCAATTCTTAAAAATTCATTAAAAAAAAAACTCCAGCTTCTTCTTCTATGAAGTACAGATACTAACAACCTTAGAGTATTTCTTGGAGACTTAAAAAGACATTTGTAGATCACCCAGAACCTGATGAACCCTCAATAGAAAATAACATTATTGTTGTTTTTGCAAGAACAAGACTTCTTAATTTATGGGCACACGTTGTACAAGCAAGCATCATGGATGGCATTTTTGCCCACACACAACACAGCATTTTGTGCAAGTGATCAGGAACAGAAAACTAAAAAGACATCCCAATGCTTTCCATTTTTTTTCCTATCATGTTCACATGGAGAAATTGGTAACAGTTACATGGCTTATCCCTAAAGTAAACAGATGAGGTTTTTTAAGGCTGGAGTGACCTGCGTAGGGCCAACTGTCCCAAGCTCTGCCCAGACTCCCCAGAGGGTGAGGGGATCAATATTTGGGTATGCTTGTAGAAAACTAGAAAACATCATTGAGGGCTTCCCTGATGGCTCAGTGGTAAAGAATCTGCCTGCCGATATGGGAAACATAGATTGGATCCCTGATCTGGGAAGATCCCACTTGGCGCAGAGCTAAGCCCATGTGCCACAATTGTTGCACCTCTGCTCTAGAGCCCGGGGACTGCCGACAACTGAGCCCACACACCACAGCTACTGAAGCCCACCCTCTGGAACCTGTGCTCCACAACGAGAGAAGCCGCCGCAACAAGAAGTCTGTGCACCACAACTGAACAGTAGCCCTGCACTCTGCAAACGAGAAAAGCTCAGGCAGTAATGAAGACCCAGCACAGCTGAAAAATAAGTAAAAATATTTTTAAAAATCATTGAGAGCAACTAAATAAAATTAAATAAATGAAGATTTTACCATATCCATTGATTGAAACTTCAGCACGAAGATAGTTCTCCAAACTGATCTACAGATTATTGTATTTCTAATCAAATTTCCCACAGGGATTGTTTGGTTATATGTTTGGGGTTTTTTTGGTGAAACTCAACAAGCTCATTCTGAAAAATAAGAATAAGGAAGGAGTTGTTCTCCTGGGTGGCAAGATACTAGAGAGACAATGACTACTACAATATGGCATTGGCTCAAGGTAAACTGTAACAATGGAATAGACTAAAAAGCCCCCAGACCAACTCATAGAAATAGAAGCAATATGACAACAACAGAGGAAAAGGCAAGCCTTTTTTCAATAAATTGCTCTGGTGTATTCCTTTGGGGTCTGGTTTATGTCATTCACTATGATATTTGTGAGATTTACCCATGTTGTTGTGTGTAGTCGTAGTTCGTTTGTCTTCATTCTGGGGTTCTGTTATGTAACGTCCAAACAGCAGTCAGAACTTGGGGTGATGCCCGCTCAGGTGGCAACACCGTGTCCACAACCGGAAGGGACCTATATCTTGGCACTGGCATACTTCGAGAATCTTGGATCTCTCACCTCAATTGTTTTTATTGTGGTAAAAGTATATATAACATAAAATTTACCATTTTAACCATTTTTTAGTGTCAGAGGCATTATGTACTTTCACACTGTTGTCCAACAATCACCACCGTCCATCTCCAGAACCTCTTTATCTTCCCAAACTGAAACTACACGTCTATTAAACAACAACTGCCCACTGTCATCCCCTGGGGCTCTGGCAACCACCATTCTACTCTCTGTCTTTATGAATTTGACTACTCTAGGTACCTTGTACAAGTGGAATCACACAGTATTTGTCTTTTTGTGACTGGCCTATTTCACTTAGCAACTATCTTCAAGGTTTATCCATGTTTAGCATGTATTAGAATTTTCCTTTTCAAGACTGAATAATATTCCATTGTGTGTATACACCATATTTTATGTATTCATTCACTCAGTGTTGAGTGGATTACTTTTGACTATTGTGAATAATGTTGCTATGAAAATGAGTGTACAGACATCTGTTAGAGTTCCTGCTTTCAGTGCTTTTGTGTATATACCCAGAAGTGTAATCGCTAGATTATATGGCCATTTTATGTTTAATTTTTTAAGGAACTGCCATACTGTTTTTCCACAGCAGCTGCTCTATTTGCATTATCATCAACAATGCACAAAGCTTCCAATTTCTCTGTATCTTCACCAACACTTGATATTTTCTGTATTTTTTAAATAATAGTCATCCTAATGAGTGTGAAATGACATCTCATTATGGTTTCGATCTGCATTTCCCAAAATATTAGAAATGTGCTTATTAAACTTTTGTATATCTTCTTTGGAGAAATGTGTATTCAAGTCTTTTGCCCATTTTTTAATCAAATTGCTTGATTTTCTGTTCTTGAGTTGTACCAACTCAATTTTTTTTTCTTTTTTCTTTTTTTTTTTTTCAATTTTTTTACTATGCAAAATGACTCAAAGAGGTGAAGTGACTTAACCAAGTCACTCAACCCCAAGTTCAGAACAGAGCCATGGATAAAAAACTTGTGATTTTAGGGATACAAAGATGGTTTAATATCTACAAATCAACCAGTGTGATAAAACACATTAACAAAAGGAAGGATAAAAATCATATGATCATCTCAATTGACACAGAAAAAACTTTTGACAAAATTCAACATCCATTCATTTTAAAGTCGCATCAAAGTTGGTATAGAGGGAATATATCTCAACATAATAAAGGACATTTATGACAGACCCACAACTAACATTATACTGAATGGTGAAAAGCTGAAAGCCTTTCCTCTAAGATCAAGAATAAGACAAGGATGCTCACTCTCACTTCTATTTAACATAGTATTGGAAGTCCTAGCTACAGCAATCAGAAAAGAAAAAGAAATAAAAGGCATCCAAATTAGAAGGGAAGAAGTAGAATTCACTATTTGCAGATGACATTACACTTAGATAATACTTCGACAATGCTTTGGCTACCTGATGTGAAGATCCAACTCATTGGAAAAGACCCTGATGCTGGGAAAGATTGAGGGCAGGAGGAGAAGGGGGTGACAGAGGATGAGACATTTGGATGGCATCATTGACTCAATGGACATAAGTTTGAGCAAACTCCAGGAGATAGCAAAGGACAGGGAAACCTGGCGTGCTACAGTCCATGGGGTTGCAAAGAGTGGTACACGACTGAGAGACTGAACAACAATGACAACAAATGACACTAGAAAACCCTAAAGTCTCCACAGAAAGTTGTTAGAACTAATAAATGAATTCAGTAAAGTTACAGGATACAAGGTAAATATATAGAAATTTGCTATTTTTTCTATACACTAATAATGAACTATCCAAAAGAGAAAATAAGAAAACAATCTTGTTCAAAATTGCATCAAAAAGAATAAAGTACCAAGGAGTAAACTTAATGAAGAAGGTGAAATAACTGGAAACTACAAAACACTGATGAAGGAAATTAATGATACAAATAAATAGAAAGTTATCTCATGCTTTTGTATTGGAAGAATTAATATTGTTGAAATGTCCATACTACCCAAAGTAATCTACACATTTAATGCAATCCATATCAAAATACCCATGACCTTTTTCACAGAACTAGAACAAATAATCCTAAAATCTATACAGAACCACAAAGTATCCTGAATTGCCAAAGCAATCTTGAGGAAAAAGAACAAAGCTGAAAGTATCACTCCCTAACTTCAGACTATAGACTGTACTACAAAGCCACAGTAATCAAAACAGTATGGTACCAGCACAAGACACACACTGGAGCAGAGCAGAGAGCCCAGGAATAAGTCCACACACGAAGGCAGTTAATCTAGGACACACAGTGAGGAAGAGACAGTCTCCACAATACGCAGTGCTAGGAAAACTGGAGCGCTACATGCACAAGAATGAGATTATAACATTTTCTCATACCTTATATAAAAATAAACTCAAAATGAACTAAAGGCCTAATTGTAAGACCCGAAACCATAAAACCATAAAACTTGTAGAAGATAACATAGGCTGAATACTCTTTGACATAAATTGTAGGAATATTTTTTTGATCTATCTCCTAAAGTAAAAGAAAAGAAAAAATTTTTAAAAATTAGACCTAATAAAGCTTAAAAGCTTTGCACAGTAAAGGAAACTATCAACAGAATGAAAAAATAATCTGTTGAATGGAAGAAAGTATTTGCAAATGATATGACTGATAAGGGATTAATACCCAAAATAGATAAACAACTCATACAATTCAATATCAAAATAAACAACCTGATTCAAAAATGGGCAAAAATGGAGGGAGGTGGGAGGGGGGATCAGGATGGGGAACACATGTAAATCCATGGCTTATTCATGTCAATGTATGGCAAAAACCACTACAATATTGTAAAGTAATTAGCCTCCAACTAATAAAAATAAATGGAAAAAAAAAGGGCGAAAGACCTGAATAGACATCTTTGAAAAAAGAAGAAATATGGATGGCCAACAGGCATATGAAAACATACTCAACACTAATTATCAGAGAAATGTAAATCAAAATAATAATGAAATCCCACCTCACACCTGTTAAAATGATTATCATCAGAAATTCTACAAATAATAAATGCTGGAAAAGGTGTTAAGAAAGGAGACCCTTCAACTGTTGGTAGGAATGTAAACTGGTGCAGCCACTATGGAGAACAATAGGCAATTTCTCAAAAAACTAAAAATAGAACTACCATATGATACAGCAATTCTACTGTTAGGCATACATTTGGAAAAAATGAAAACATTAATTTGAAAAATTCATGTACCCCAATGTTCCTTACAGCATTGTTTATAATAACCAGGATATGGAATCAACTTAAGTATCCACCAACAGATGAATAAATGAAGAAAATGTGGTATATAAAATGGAATACTAGCCATAAAAATGAATGAAATTCTGCCATTTGCAACAGTGTAGATGGACCTAGAAAGCATTATGCTTAGTGGAATAAGTCAGACAGAGAGAGACAAATTGTGTGTGTTATCACTTATATGTGGAATCTAAACATTAAAACAAACAAATAAATATAATAAAACAGAAACAGACTCACAGATATAGAAACAAACTGTAACTAGTGGTTACAGGTGGGAGAGGAAAGGGGGGAGGGGCAAAGCAGGGTATGGGATTAAAAGTTAAAAAGTACTGTGTATAAGAAAAAAAGTACTATGTATAAAATAGGTAAGCAATAAGAATATATTGTACAGCACAGGGAAATATAGCCATTATTTTTCAATAACTTTAAATGGCATATAATCTAAAAACATATTGAATCACTATATTGTATACCTGAAACTAATATTGCAAATCAACTATAGTTCAATAAAAAGTAAATCCAAGGCCAATGTCCTTCTACTACACCAGTCTGCCTGGTTTAGTACAAGATTCTAGCCTCCACCCTTTACATTTCAGATATATCTGTGATATGTTCATATTTTTACCCCAACTTCAGACCTGATTATCCTTGTCTTTTTAGTAGCTCATTAACTTACCCGGAGCCTGATATTTTAAGGTCCAGCAGTTTTCTGCCCCTGACTGAGTCAATGTTTATGACAGTCTTCTCTGTTATTCCCTAGATTATTCTGGCCTCATCCAACACCTGAAGAGACATTCTGTTTAGTCTGCATACCTTTGGAGGAATTTATTAGGCCAGGGTCCAGATACAGAATTGAGATAAATGTTTTACAGCAGTACCAGGCAATGGGCAGGAGGAAGGGCAAAGTCATGGTCCTCAGCTGGTTTACACGCTGTGGCCCCACATGATTGCTGAGTTAAACTTCCTAGTGTTTTTTCAGCAACCAGGTAGCAGGTCAAGGCAGGTCTGAGGACCCCGAGAGAGCTGTGACTTATTAATACTTGCAAGTTGGCTACAAAGGATACTTTAGTAGTTATTCCCTCCCTCTTCCTTTTCCCAGCTGAGGGGTCAGAATACACAGTACTTTTCCACTGGTGGAGGCGGGGGCAGGAAACTGAGGTGCAGAGCAAGAACAGGCCATGTCCTCCCTTCCTGAATGTATCAAAGTCTGGGCACTCTTGGAATACCGATTAGGGTCTATCCTTACCTATTTCTGAAAGACACAGAAATGGAGGATCAGTGGTCCTTGGGAAGTTTCAATTCTGTCTAAAAGAGCCAGCTTCTCTGGGGCCCCAAAGGGACAAGCTTAGGGACAGGAAAACAAGGAAGGTGCCAGGGACTTCAAGGCCACAGCCTCAGCCTGACTCCAGCCTTCACAGGGAGACTGAGGACCATCCCATTCAGGAGTGAAAGGCCAGTGAGAGAGAATTAAGACAAGGAACAGATTAATGGACCCAAGTCTATGGCATGATTTAAAAGACACCCCTGCCTCAAAGTACTGCCTCCTTCAGGATGGTCTCAGGACTCCTTGACGCTCTAATTAAGAGAACCAACTAAGTCGTGTGCATGCTGTTTTTCCCCATTGCTTAGAATTCTAACATGTCGGAAACACACACGCACATACAATACTCACCTGCGTTATCCACTGAAGAAAGTACCTCTTCTCAGAAGCCCCAGTCAGATTAAAGATGATCCCATCTGATATGCCATAAGGTGGTATACAGTTTTTATGCCCCCAGCTACAGGAGTGCTGAAATCCTACCCTCAGCAGTGAATCCCTTGCTAAACAGTATTGTTTTCCTTTCCCCTAGATCAGCCTGGAAATCTTCTGAAGGACAAAATGTTAAGTCCCTGACTCAAAGACTTGGGCATCAGGAGGCCTGGGATTCCTAGGGGCTGTAGGAAGGCTGAAGAAGTGCAGATGTCACAAAACGCAGGAGGCTAGTTTCCTCGACTCCTTTGGCCAGAGACAGAGCTCGGCAGCAGCCTTACAACAGAGCTCAGGACTGGGACTCACACCTGCCTCTTGAGGGGCAGCTGTCAAAAGGTCATAAGCAGAGAAAGATGGGGATCTGCAGCTTCAAAGCCACGTGCTGTGTGACTTTGCTGTCTAGGAGGCAGTGAACTGCAGAAAGGAGCCATCTTCCTATTTGCTCACACAGCACAGTGTGGCTTTGTGGTGACAGTGAGCTGTGACTGCAGCCATTTCTGCCACCAGGCTGCTGTATCCTGAAAAGACCTGGTACATCGCCATATGGCTCAGCATGTGGAGCAGGTGGCGGTGTTCAGGCTGCCGAGCCAGCAGTTCTGCAGGAGGGAGGCCTGGCTGCAAAGGAACTGGTGTCCTCTGTGACCAGGAAGAGGTAAGACACTCTCCTGAACACCAGTGACTTAGGCAGACAGATTTTTTCTGCCTTCAGTTTAAAACTTGAGGACATTATTCCCAGTAAGCCATTCACTACAGACTGGAAATTAGGATTGAAACTGTGAGAGGCATTGCTCCCAGAGCCTGCCTTGTCATCCTAATACCTACACCCCCGAAGCTGCCACGCCATCCCCATAAAAAACAGCCCTGACTCTCTCCTCATGATGTTACCAAGGACTCTGGGCAAGAGGCCAGTAGATACAGAGGCAGGGGGTGGGGACTGAAATGCCTACACAGCTTTGCTCTAAATGCCCTCTGGCCCTGAAGTTTGGTTTCCTTCCAGAAAACTATTGGCTGTACCAAAGGGGTCAGTTCACCCTTCCCCAGGGGAGATGCCGGGTCTCCCACCAGGCCCAAGGAGCCAGGAGAGGCAGAGGCCAAGACAGAGAAAAGAAGTAGATCCCTTTTCTCTGTCAGCCTCTGACTGCTTCTTCACATGGCCTGTTGCCCAGGTTGCTCTCACAGCAGTCACAAAGCAAGTGTAAGCCCCAGGTCAGACCTAGGATCAGAGTGATCTCCCTAGCCAACACCCCACACACAGTAAGAGCCCCACGTGGAGGCAGCCAGGGGAGCTTCAAGGGGAAATGTGACAGAATAACAAATTTTTCCTTATGTGCAGATGTGGCCTCAGGCATTTCATTGCCAAAAAGTCTGATGGGGTCAAGTGAAATGTGGCAATTAGCCATAAAAGCTAAAGTGATCTTTGGCGGCAGTGAGTATACTAGGCTCCAACTATGCTGAGGCCAGTGACAGGTCTGAGCCCCATGCACACTTGACAAGGGAACTTTACAAACCAGACTGTTTGGAGGAGAGTAACAAAAACGGAGGAAATATTGACTCTGTGCCATAAGGAATAGGTGAAGAAACAAAGGATATTTGCCCCAGAAAGCAGAAATGTGAGCTAAAATGATTAACTTTCTTCAGTGATTTGATGAGATCCCACATAGAGAAGGGTTTCCCTGGTGGCTCAGACAGTAAAGAATCCACCTGCAATGTGGGAGACCTGGGTTCAATCCCTGGGTTGGGAAGATACCTTGCAGAAGGAAATGGCAATCCACTCCAGTATTCTTGCCTGGAGAATCCCCATGGACAGAGGTGCCTGGTGGGCTACAGTCTATCGGGTCACAAAGAGTCAGACATGACTGAGAGACTGAGCGCACACACACATGGAGAAGGAAATCCGGGTAATGCTAAAACTCAGCATTTGTTGAGTACTTACTATGTGCCAAAAAACAAGCTAATTATTTTATACAAATTTTCTCATTTACTCTAAACATCTTATTTAGATATTTTAGAAACCTATTACTTCCATTCTACAGGTCAGGAAAATTCAGAAAAGCTGAGAGACTTGCCCAAGGTCACATACCTAGTGGGAGAGTAAGGAGGCCTGTGACTCAACCACCATCCACAGACATGTTCTGTGTGGCATTTTCAGCAGAATTAGGAGCAATTGTTGGGTGGAAGTAAAAGGAAGGCAGTTCTGAAGGCAACAGAAGGGAGAATTTTCAAACAATTGGAGGGTTCAACAAAGAATAGTAGGTGGGTGCTGTGAGTGGTCATGAGCCACACACAACTAGAGATGAAAGCTGAGGATTCAAGAAGTATTAAATAACACAGTTGTCAGGAATTACAGCAACAGCAGCACCTGGGAACTTATTAGGAGCCCAGATCCTTGGACTCCACCGCAACCCTACTGAATCAGAAACTTTGCGGCTGGGCCCAGACATGTGTATTTTACCAAACCATGCAGGTGATTCTGATACACACTCAATTTTGAGAACCACTGACAAGGAAGCTTCTACATCCTGCCAGGGACTGGACTAGATGACTGTGTTCATCCCTTTCATCTCTAAGACCTCACAGTTCTACAAAAGTGAGATACAAGTATGATTTAACAACTAACCAGATTTTCTTTTAACATGGAGCCCTTTATAGAAATATCTTGGAAACAATATATCAGCTGTTAAATTGTGTGACTGGACTCAGGTACCTCAGACACGTGAAGGCTGACAAGATAAATATCTGGGAGACTGTGGGCAATGGGGCTGCCCCCCAGCCAGCAAGCAACCTATGTTCTAGCCACCTCAGCCACTTCACTGGTTTCCAAACAAGCCCCAAGTGTCCCCACTCCTTGTTCATTCCTATTGTTGTTCTATCTGAAAAGCACTTACCTTTTGAAATCGTCTCTTCTTTAAAAGCTCAATTCAAATGTCACCGTTCATGAAAGTGCCCAGCAGTATCTGGTGCATGGGTTAGTCCCTCTTCCCGCTTTCCTTCCTGGGTGTCCTCTCACTTCTGGGTGACTTGCAGAACCTGGAGCAGTCGGTTGGCTTTGGCTCCCAGGGGTGGGGCCTCAGCAGAGTGTGTTCTCCTGAGAGGAGGCCGGCACTCAGGCACGTCAACCCCCCAGTGCCTACCATACAATGATGCTCAGTGTGGAGGGATCAGAAGCAGCACCTTAGGAAAATGATTTAGGCAACTATTTACAAGATGCACAGATGCCGCCTCACTGTGAGAAACAAGCCCTCTATGATTCAGTTTCTAGCCCTGAGGTCTTTGCAGAACTTTGAGGTTTTTGCAGTAACCAGTGTGAATACATATCTATGCTGTTGGGGCTCAAGGGGGCCACCTTCATGCATCTACAGCCCTGTTATGTTCAACTCCTCTTTATGTTCATAACAATCTTTGTTATATAATCCCTGGGTGATGAGAAATGCCTCAGAGCCAACCCTCTAAGTACCCCACAGAGACAAGCATGGACAAATCTCCTTTTTAGGGAACAAGGAGGTCACAAATTTGACCACTATTGTAAGGACAGCAAAGAAGGATACTGGGTTACCAGATACCAGGTCCAATTTAAGAGTTTATGTCACCAGGGTCAGGTGTCCTGTGGGCCGTGGTGGACTGGCCTTGTGACCAGGATGCTGGTGAGAGACATGGAAAGGGGATGAAAGACCCCCCTTCTCAACAAGGATTTCTATACCACAGGCTCCTGAAATTGATTCATTCGGAATACTGAAAGCTGAATACTTCGATGGAATAACAAGATGTTCCTGATGTATGTCTTACCTGACAATGCCCAGACAATCGTTTCCTTGTCCATTGAAAGGACCTCAAACTCCAGAAGTCCTGTTACTATTTGGGGGTGGGGCACAGAGTACTACAAAAGAGGAATTGCCTGTCCACACAAGTGGAGAGGGACTCTGGTCATGAAAATCTTCCCCCACCCCGATTAGGGCCCCTGGGTAGCCCAGCACTGGTTGGCGATCATGGTAGAGTTTGCTGCAGAGCCAGGGGACTTCCTGTCATGCTGGGTCCCTTCTGGCACAGGGCCTGGCCCAGTCTTGCAGAGGTTAGAGTTTCTCGTTCTCAGACCAAGGCTCTTTCTACCAAAGTACACAATCTAGAGTTTAGGAATAATCGCCGCAGTCTCCCCGGCCATCAACAACCAAGGAGGAACAGAACAGAATAGAAATGGGTGAGGGGGTCATGAGTGAAGAAATAAGGTCAGTCGCCCACCCCCTCACCTCTACGCATAGGACCATTTGACTGCCATCACCCCTCATCGCCCTTGCTCCCCCAGCCTCCCTGCATCACTCCTGGCCCATCTTCCCCTTCATCCTGAAGCAGCTCTGTTCTCTGTCCTGTGCTGTGCTTAGTCGCTCAGTCATGTCTGACTCTTTGCAACCCTATGGACTATAGCCCACCAGGCTCCTCTGTCCATGGAATTCTCCAGGCAAGAATACTGGAGTGGGTTGCCATGCCCTCCTCCAGGGGATCTTCCCAACCCAGGGATCGAACCCAGGGGTCTCACATTGCAGGTGGTTTCTTTACCATCTGAGCCAAGACCCAGTAATTAGACTGATTGTGGAATGTGGCCAAGGAATGAGCCCAGGACAGGAAGGCGTTGTCTGGAGAGTCAAACAGCAGACTCAGGATTTTTGGAGTCAGCAGAAGCAGGCCCACATAGATTAACAGGCCCACCTGGAAAGTAAAAAGTAAAAGCATAGAGAATAAAGACATAAAAATGCCATCACTTAGTCTGGGTCAGGATGCACCCACGAATCAATTTTTGGCACCTTCACAGCTGAGGAAAAAGAAAGAATAACCTGGTAAGGGCCTTCCCAGAGGAGATTGACCCCAGATCCCAATGTCTTTATCAGGACCTTGGTGTCCTACTCCTAAACAAGTCTTCTCTCAAGAAAAGACTAGGCACCTTACTTTATACTTGAGGGCACATTTTGTCCTTATATCTTCAAGATATTAAGATATTCTAATTTCAGTCTTATCCTTATAGTAAGCTACCAAGTGAAAAATCTTTGTCCCTCAAGGTGAAGAAAATAGAGTGTTTTTTCTCAGCCTTTTCAGCACCTTAGTCTATTTCTAACACACACACACACACACACACACATACACACAAAAGACAGGAAAAAGAGAAAGTGGTAGAGAAGGAGGTAGAGGAGACAGAGAAGAAAAGATTTCACAGTGGGAGTGGAGGAGGAGGAGAAAAACAGAAAGACCCGTGACTGCTAATAAAGAACTCATTCTCTGGCGTTAAAAGACCATATATAGCAGTAATGAGGGCACCAGCAATGACAGAAGAGGGGGATGGGGTTTCAACAAAAATGAAGAGCAAGTTGAGGGCTGAGAGCTCAAAGAGCTTTCACCAGAGCCCCCAGCCTGAGAGCAGGAAAGAACTTCTGTCCTGAGGTAAAGAGGCCCACTGGGGACCTGGGGTCTGGGAGCAGGGATGGGACAGTCGACAGGACTGGTCAGGCAAGGTCTTGAATGTTCTTTGCCCTCAAGAGCCTGGGAAGAGAAGTGTCCCTCACACCCATGAAGCCGGCGTGCTCAATCTTCCCCAGGAGGCATTCAGGGGTACACCCTGTCCTGACAATTTCCTCAAATGGGAAGGAACCAAACTGTGTGTGCATGGGAGGGAAAGCCAGGTGAACTCCTTGAAGTAACTGTACCTGACAAAGTCTAAATTGCTTATGCAGTTCTAAGTCCTCCAGGCTCCTTTCTTCTGTTCAGTCTTGAGGAATGAATGACAAAGGGTCGTTCTTATCAATAAAAAGGAGATAGCAGAGGAAAGTTACCACGGCTTGAATCAATTCTCCTCTGGATCCCAAGCCCAGCCTGGGAAAAGACACTAGGCTCCATGGAGCTTGGAGCTGGCCCTGTGAAGTGCCTTGAGGGGAGCTCACATCCCAGATGTAGGCTCTGGGGGTGATGCAAACAAGGGGGGCTTTGGCCACTGGCATGTTTCTGGCAGAGTAAACCTGGAAATTCCGGAGTGAAGATAGTGGTTTGGAGATAGTTCTCCCCAGGTTCCAGAGTTCTGCACTTTAGTGGGAAGACCCTTCACCTAGGAATCAGGAGACCTGGTTGCCTCAGTTTCCCCACAGGCAAAATAAGGAGCCAGTCCTGCAGGACCTTTTAACTGGGGAGTGCATGGATTCACTCATGAGATCGTGAATTAGGGAGAAATGTTACATTTTTATCTTCACCAATCTCTAGTTAAAAATTAGCATTTGCTTCCATTATGAATGTAGGCAACAAACCACATTAGAATTCGCCATCAATAGAAATTAGTTATTTACAAATCTCTTTAGAGTTGTTGTAGATTTTTTAATATGTCATATATGCTCATCACTTCTGTTAAATTACAATTGTTTATTTAGACTGATGCTACTTCCAAAGAAACCCATACACCACTCTATCACACATTCTTCTAATGTTTGGACAACTGTTTTTATATAATTTGTTTCCTTTGTTATTCTATATATTTTATGAATTTTTAAACGTTATTTTGAGAAGAAGATCCACAGGCTTCACCAGACAACAGAAGTGTTGATAGCACGTTTATGTTAAGGTCGAGAAGCCCTGCTCTAGTGTGTTGAGAGGGGTCAGAATAGGAGGCCTGAGAAAGCAGACAAGTGATCCAAGGGTCTCCTGACTGACAACTCTGCCTCTACCCTAAGGAAGTTATGGTGACTGATGAAATCCTGTCTCTGGGTCTCAAGCATTATTTTCAATGTTGTGGGAGATCTGCAAACAGAGGTGTTTGTGAAGTGGATTGCTAACCTTCCAGCTCCTCTGAGAGGCTAGGTCTGGGCTTTGGGAGAGGAGAGAATGGAGTCTCTTCCTTACAGTCTTGTCCCCACCAGTAACAGTCCACATGTACCAGAAAACCTCGGGTACAGCTTCACGTGCCATTTAATCATCACATGCCCATGATGCAGCTTGAAACACAAGAGGAATGTGAGCCTGATTTAGGAACGTGCCTTCCATCACAGGAAGCTTGCATCTGAAACCAGGACTCAGCCATCTCCCATTTGAAAAGGTCAGGGAAAGGAGTCCATGCCCTCTGGCTGCGGCTGAGGTCACTCCATGCTGAGAGTCCACAGGCCCTAGGCAGCCAAGGGAGTTCAGGAAACCCCGGGAAAAGGCCAAAAGGTGAGGGTGCCAGTCTGGTGCCAACCTAGTCAGCATCCATGTCTTTGCCCGTTCTGCTCTGTGAGGGAAATAAGACTTGTCCCCACACATGTGGTGGACCCAGAATGTCCCCAGACTTCCCGCCCCACCACTTTTCCTGCTATTTAGTGCCAGCTGCAACTCTAGTACAGGCTGTGACCCCAGGACCCATCAGGCCTGCATATCCCCACCCTAGACCTCTGCCCCTAGTTTAGGTTTTCACGGGTGAACCCGCAAGCTCCACCCCGCGCCCGGCTCAGGGGGCCAAAGCCTGGGCTCAGGCAGGCTTCAACCGGAAGGCAGCGCCCTCTAGCGGTCAGAGTGCAGAAACAGCAGGGCTCTGCCTGCATCACACCAGGATGCTCACAAGCACCAAGGTGACTTATTCCAAGAGCATCCTTGTCCCATGGACACCGCCTCCCCACAGCCCTCCATAACGGCCCATGACAGACTTACACGCTCTGCTCCAGCTCGGCCCTAGGCACCACGAAGCCCGGTGACTCTTGTATCACCTCTGGCAAGCCTGCCAGACTTGTCTGCCGCTCTCTTCTTGGAAGCAGTCCCTGCACTGCCCCCTCCTGTCCTGCTGCACCAGTCCCTTAGGGAACGTGCCTGGAAAAGGGATATGACCTCAGTATCTCACAGCTAGCTAGTGCAGAGCCAGGTTGTTTATTCATCAAGTCCTGTCGGACTCTTTTGCGGCCTCACGGAGGGTAGCCTCCCAGGCTCCCTTGTCTGTGGGAGGGGAGGGGACAGTATTCTCCCTGTCCCAGGCAAGAATACTGCAGTAGGTTGCCATTTTCTTCTCCAGGGGATCTTCCCAACCCAGGGATCGAACCTGTGTCTCCTGCATTGGCAGGCAGGTTCTTTACCACTGAGTCATGAGGAAAGCCCAATGCAGAGCCAGGTCTGGAAGCCAAATCTCCCCCAGTCCACTCACCACCCATAAGGCACCAGCAAACATCTATCAAGGCCTAATTCCACTGTCACCTTGAAGCCTTTCCAGATCCCTCATCTAGAATTTCTCCATCCCTATTCCTTGATACACTTTACAACCTTATTATTGTTATCAGTCCCTTGTGTTGCAGCTGTTCCTGAATGGCTGGATGGGTGGGAGAAAAGAAGCAAATAAAATTCCAAGAGAAAGACCTCATAATTTAGGAGTTAGAATCCTTGCTCCCCTACTTAGAAGCTGTGATTTTAAAGTGATCACAATGCCTCTCTAAGCCTCCATGTGCTTTAGCTCAAATGACAAATTTTTAAATAACCATAATACCTCAGTGTTTGATAAGAACCAAACACAGGTCTTCCCTGGTGGTCTAAGAGGCTAAGAACCCACCTGCCAACGCATGGGGCATGGGTTCAACTCCTGGTTCAAGAAGATTCCACAGGCTGCGGAGCAACTAAGCCCCTTCGCCACAACTACCAAAGCCTGTACACCCTAGAGCCGGTGCTCAGCAACAAAAGAAGCCACCACAATGAGAAGCCCACACATCACAACTAGAGAAAGCCCACATAAAGCAACAAAGACCCAGCACAGCCAAAACTTTTTAAATTCTTTAAATGTAAAGTTAACAAAAAAGAACTAAACACCAGTCATGTATGTGTATGTGCTTGAGACACTGTAAATTGTCTCAAATGTGAGGAACCATTAAAAACATAATCATGGTTAACATTTTTTGAGCCCTTACTCTATGCCAGGTGCTATAATATATGGTTTACACAGGTTGCTTTGTTTAACCCAAACAACAAATCTGGGAAGAGAATATTATCATCACCATTTTATAGATCAATAAACTGATTTTCAGAAAGATTTAAAAACTTGCCCAACATTATACAGCTGATAATTGTCCAAGCTAGATCACAAACCTGTCCTAATTCTACAGGCTGCATTTAACCACTAAAATAGTTTGTCTTTGCATTTTAGTTATCTTTCTGTGCCCTATGTTGCCTGACACATCATAGGTGTTCAGGTTTGTCAAAGATATTCATTTATTAAGGACTTAGTGTAGTGCCTGTCCCAGGAGCCTAAGAAACTTACTTGTCACACAAGTAAATTTTGGGATCAAGAGTTGGACACAAGCTGCTGGACTTAACCACATCCTTTGGTGGAAAGAATCACTGCAGTCCTTTTTATCTTTCTTTTCCAATCAGATAATGCTTGGTAATGAGACCCAATGGGCTTTCTTGGTGGCTCAGTAGTAAAGAATCCACCTGCAAGGTGGGCCCAACTTTGATCCCTGGGTTCAGGAAGATCCTCTCCAGAAGGGAATGGCTACCCACTCCAGTATTCTTGCCTGGAGAATTCTATGGACAGAGGAGCCTGGTGGACTATAGTCCATAGGGTCCCAAAGAGTCATAAGTGAATGACTAACAACATTACATTTTTAATATCCTGCTGAATTGGTTTGTTATTTTTTTCTTTTGTATTTCCAGGTGAATATTTAGTACTTTCACATGAATAAGTGAGATTGGCCTGTAGACCTTTATATGCTTTCTTTTAGGATTAGAAAGTGAAAAGTCAAAGTGTTAGTCACTCAATTGTGTCCAGCTCTTTGCAATCCCATGGATTATAGCCTGCAAGGCTCCTCTATCCATGGAATCCTTCAGGCAAGAATACTGGAATGGGTTGCCATTTCCTTCTCCAGGGGATATTCACCACCCAGGAATCAAACCCAGGTCTCCTGCATTACAGGTGGATTCTTTAATGTCTAAGCCACCAAGGAAGGTATTAGTAAAAAGAAATGAGATTTCTTCCTTCTTCTATGCTGCCAATTTGAATAGCATCAGAATCCAAAGTAGTGCTTTCTGAAAAGATAGTACCAAATAATACTCTCAATTTTTCCCATGGTTATTTGGCCTTTTAGGTTTTTTCTTTCTTTTTGACTCAGTTTTGGTTATTTGTATTTTATAGAAATTTCTGTTTTTCTAACTTGTCAGCATACAATGCTAGAAAAATACCCTTTATAATTTTTAATTCCTTTGATATTTATGATTTTTATTCCTAATTTTTACTTTCTTTTTCCTTTTATTCAACTAGTTTATCTTTATTTTATTGTGTTCCCCACCCCCTTAGGGACATGGTCTGAAATTTAAAGGATAATTAAGAGTTTACAGGCAAAGAAAGAAAGGAAAGTATCTCTGGAGAAGTAAACATCATGGATAGAAATATGCAGCTGTAAAATATCTTCGGGGTATTGAAGGGGACGACAGAGGATGAGATGGTTGGATGGCATCACGGACTTAATGGACATGAGTTTGGGTAAACTCCAGGAGTTGGTGATGGACAGAGAGGCCTGGTGTGCTGCAGTCCATGGGGTCGCCAAGAGTCGGACATGACTGAGTGACTGAACTAAACTGAACTTGGCTACAACATCATGATAAGGGTAGGACAGTGAGCAGGTACTAGACTTGGAAGAAATCTCGCCAGTATTATTCCACTGTCACCTCATTTTTTCATCATACCCTCAAGAGCCAAAGACCTGATGGGAACATCCTATTAGTCCAATTCCATCTTTCAGAGGGTGGGGAAAAGGTGTATCTGGTCTTTTGGGCTCCTGGAAGGAAATCAGGGCTCTGCCTTCTACCAACACTCTCACAGGGAGATAATGAGGGGAGAAAGGAGGAGCAGCTGGTTCCATCAAAAGATACTATTGAGTAGCCACAAGAATGACAAACACCCACCACATGGAGTCACTGAAATCTTTCAACTGGGGAGAAAGCCAGGTTCAAATCTGTATGTTTGTTTTTTCAGTATTTAGAAGTAGGCAGCCTCCTCACTTACAAATGAGGAAATAAAGTTCAGGGGAGGACCTGAGACAAGCCAAGCAAACATTCATCAAGAGTTGAAATCAGGAAACCATAAACAACATGAAAAGACAACATATAGAATGAAAGAAAATATTTGTAAATGATGTGACAAGAGATTCATCTCCAAAATATACAAACAACTCACATCAGTTCAGTTCAGTCGTTCAGTCGTGTCCAACTCTTTGCGACCCCATGAATCACAGCATTCCAGGCCTCCCAGTCCATCACCAACTCCCGGAGTCTATTCAAACTCATGTCCATCGAGTTGGTGATGCCATCCAGCCATCTCATTCTCTGTCGTCCCCTTCTCCTCCTGCCCCCAATCCCTCCCAGCATCAGGGTCTTTTCCAATGAGTCAACTCTTTGCATGAGGTGGCCAAAGTACTGGAGTTTCAGCTTCAGCATCAGTCCTTCCAATGAACACCCAGGACTGATCTCCTTTAGGATGGACTGGTTGGATCTCCTCGAAGTCCAAGGGACTCTCAAGAGTCTTCTCCAACACCACAGTTCAAAAGCATCAATTTTTCAGCGCTCAGCTTTCTTCACAGTCCAACTCTCACATCCATACATGACCACTGGAAAAACCATAGCCTTGACTAGATGGACCTTTGTTGGCAAAGTAATGTCTCTGCTTTTTAATATGCTATCTAGGTTGGTCATAACTTTCCTTCCAAGGGGTAAGCGTCTTTTAATTTCATGGCTGCAGTCACCATCTGCAGTGATTTTGGAGCCCCCTAGAAATAAAGTCTGACACTGTTTCCACTGTCTCCCCATCCATTTCCCATGAGGTGATGGGACCAGATGCATAGCTCAATATAAAAAACAAACAAAACACCCCATCAAAAAATGGATGGAAAATCTAAATAGACATTTCTCCAAGGAAGACATACAGATGGCCAAAAAGCACATGAAAAGATGCTCAATGTTACTAATTAGTAGAGAAATGCAAATCAAAACCACAATGAGGTATCACCCACACCAGTCAGAATGGCCATCATGAAAAAATCTACAAAAATAAGTGCTGGAGAGGGTGTGGAGTAAAGGGAACCCTCCTACATGGTTGGTGGGAATATAAATTGGTACAATTGTTATGGACAACAGTATGAAAAGTCCTTAAAACATGAAATACTGAACTACCATATGATCCAGTAATCCCACTCCCAGGCATATATCTGGAGAAAAACATACTTCAAAAAGACACATGCAACTCAATGTTCATGGCAGCACTATATGCAAAAGCCAAGACATGGAAGCAACTTAAATGTCCACTGACAGAGGAGTGGATAGAAGATGTGGTACATATTTACAATGAAATATTACAGTAATTTAAAAAAAAACAATGCCATCTGCAGCAGTGCAGATGAATCTGGAGATTGTCATACTGAATGAAGTAAGTCAGACAGATGTCAACCACAAATTGGTACTTGCCATTTACCTCTACAAGGATTAAATCATGTGCTGCTACAGCTGCTGATTTTCAACACCCCCTGAAAGGGGTTCAGGGAGGAGAACAGAAATGAGACACTGTAGACTCAAGGGAAAACTGGTCTTCCTAACTATTTAACAGATAGTAAGATATTTTCAGGAGTCGATTTTATGAGTCCAATTCTTGTATCTCCTCAGATCTAGGAATGCACTAAAATCCTTCATGGTGACAGCTATTCTTCATGACTAGCAGAAACCTTCACGAGACAAGCGGAAATCTTCTGGAAAAACATGTGCTTGATTGCATGTATTCTCTTCACCAAAATAACTTATTTTCCCTGCCTCTTCCCCCCTGCCTCTTTATAGAGTAGTTCTCAAAGAGCTATCTGAGGTGCAGTTTCCTGGGTTGCAGTCCTCATTTTGCCCCAAATAAAGTAAACTCACAACTGTCACAACTGTGTATTTTTTTTGAGTCAACACAGAGAAAAACAAATACCATATGATATCACTTGTATGTGGAATCTAAAAATAAAAATGGTACAAATGAACTTTTTTTTGATGGTTAAAGGCAATTAATAAAGTATTCAATATTTATTCTTGATATCTTAAAAATTCAATAAAATAGAAATAAACATATATTCCTTAACATAATAAAATAGCTAGCACAATGCTTAATAAGGAAACAATTGAAGAATCCCCCATTAAACTAAGGAAAAAGACAGGACTCATTATCACCACTATTATTTAATATTTTCTGAAGATATCAGCCAACACAATTAGACAGGAAAAAGAAATCAGAAATATAAAAATAGAAAATGAAGCAATTATCACTGTTTACACATAAGATGATTATATGACTAGAAAATCCAAGAGAATCAATGAAAAATTATTAAAAACAATAGAATTGAGTAAGAGACAGTAACTGGGTATGAAATTAATATATAATCATCATTGGTCTTTTAGGTGTGAAAAACACTGAAGAGATAAAAGATATAATGAATGATAACAAAATTAAAATGACAAACATAAAGGATACAATGGGAAGAACATACATTTTCAATAGTGACATAAAATATAAAATACTAAGAAATAAACTTAAGAAATGGACAAGACCTTTATTTTAAAAACTTCTAAACATGACTGACAGACACACATATCAAAACACAAGACTTTTAAAAATGGTAAGGAATATCATGCTCTTGGATGAAATAAAATCAGTGTCACTGGAAGCAACCTAGATGTCCGTCGACAGAGGAATGGATAAAGAAAATGTCATATGTATACACAATGGAATATTATTCAGGCATTAAAAAGGATGAAATAACGCCATTTACAGCAACATGGATGGACCAAGGACATCAACCCTATAGGAGATGAGCAATTTCACAGAAAGGGATAAACAAATGTCTCTTGAACATATAAAATGTGTTTAACCTAGGTCATGATAAGATAACTGTAAATTGGAACTGTATGAAGACCATTTCTCACTTCTCAAATTATCATCATGTTGTTGGCATGGGTATGAGGAAACATTTCGTATGTTGCTGGTGGAAAGGTATGCTGGTGCAACCTCTGTGGAGGACAATATGGCAACTTTCTCAAAATTGCAAATACATATACCCTTTGACCAGCAATGCCATTTCTACAGATTCATCGTTAGCAAAATAATGCATGTACAAGGTAGGGTTTAGGAAACCTACATCAGACTAACCAAGTGAGGTTGCTGCTGGAAGCAGGGAGATGGTCTTGGATCTCTGTCAGGCCTAGCGTAGGAGATCCCCTTGTGCTTTCAGGAAAAGTGAGGCCAAGGACACCAGCAGAGCCAACATCTGCTATTCCTGGGGCTGCTGACAACATGCAACAAGCTGATGGAGAGGCTGCTGTGCCCTACCCATTCTTCTGGCAATTGTGGACATCTAGCTTCATGGTGATCACAGCCCATCGAAAGATCCCCAGAGCAGAGACAGTCATCAGGGAGAATCCTGGGTTCATGAGGGATAGGACCCATGATTTTTTTTTTTCCTGGTGGGGAAGAAAAGGACCCATTTTTCATGACACTAATGAAAGGGTGAAAAATACAGTTAATGTTTCTTTTTTTTTTTAAGAACTAATACTATTGCCCTTCCCTTTCTTTTTTCTTTTTTTTTTTTTAAGAACTAATACTATTGCCCTTCCCATCAGACAACTGCCTCTGCTATATGTTGCAAAAAAGCCTGGTAATCTGGCCCTTAGGCTCTTATATACTATAAATTTATAAAATCCAGGTTTGATATCCAGATATTCCAGTATTTGTCAACTTTAGCAACTACTTAACTACTCTGTGCCTCAGTTTATCTGTAAAATGGGAAAAATAATACCAGTCTCTAGGCCTATACCATAAATATATACAAAAGAACTTTTTAATAGTTAAAGGGCCTACAGAAGTTCAAGTTGAAGAACAGAAATAAAATATAAACCACTTCAGAATGAATGAAGAACTGGGATTGCAGACCTCCCTCAGATACAGGTATAGTCTGTAGGTTACTCTTCTAACAGGGTGGTATTCAGTGTCTAGGGAGCAGCCCCATCTCTGCCTCAACATTTTTATGTGAGTGGATTTAGTTAACCATGTATATACCTGTCTTCCACGGCTAACACTTTCCTTCCTATTCCAGAATGAATGCACACCCTCAGCTCAACTTCCCAGGAGGGAAAGCAACTCTAAGGCTTAAGAAAGAAGAGACTGAGGTGGAAATAGTGTTTTTTGTGCAAGGACAAGTTTTGAGATTGTTTCCCTGAGACAAGCTTGAAGCAACTGAGACTTAAATAGGATCCTGGGAGAGATGGTATTAGTGAAGTATAATCTCAGTTGGTGTTCACCATAAACCAAGCCATTCCATTGGACAGTGAGACCTACCAATGTTGTGCCAGAAGCCGCAAGCTGGATATCCACCTTCAGGGCCATTTTTGTCTATGTGAGTCATAGCTGAGCTTCTGATATCATCCCAATGCCACCAGGTGGGATAGTGAGCAGGGTCAACAGTTAGAGACAGAAGTAGTTATTTCAGGTCCTGGCTAGGCGGTAACCTTGCAAAAAGACTCCTTCCCATTACTTAGATCCTTTGCCATCACTCCCATTGGCAAATACTGCCTTTCCTCAAAGCATGGATACAAAGGTATCTCATTTGGTCTTTAATTTATAAATGGATAGGTGTCTTGAAGAGCATTTAGTCATAAGAAATAGAAACCTGGACTTGCCTAGTGGCACAGTGGCTAGGAATCCACCTGCCAATGCAGGGGACATGGGTTTGATCCTTGGTCCAGGCAGATCCTACATGCTGCAGAGCAACTAAGTCCATGTGCATCAACTACTGAGCCCACAATCTAGAGCCTGCAAGCTGCAACTACTGAGCCTGTGTGCTGCAACTACTGAAGCTGGTGTGCCTAGAGCCTGTGCTTTGCAACAAGAAGCCACAATGAGAAGCCTGTGCACCACAATCAAGAGTAGCCCCGAAGAAAAGAAAAAAAAAAAAAGTAGCCCTGCTCATCACAGCTAGGGAAAGCCCACATGCAGCAACAAAGACCCAGCACAACAAAAATTTTTGGTTTTTTTTAAAAAAGAATAAATCTTAAGAACGTTCATCAGAAAAAAAAAAAAAAAACTATTAAAAAAAAAAGAAACAGAAACCCACTCAAATTGTCACAGATTTGGGGGGCAGGGAATAATAATAAGTACAGCAAGCCCTCATGAGTTCTGGAATCAGCAACCAGAAAACCAACAGAACCCGAGTTACTGCCTTAATCTTTTCAGGATGGCAAGCCCTCTCATCTCTGCACATTTCCTGCGTGTAGGTTCCCCTGCTTTGTTACTACTTTGTGTGCATGTGTGCAGTCGTTTCAGTCGTGTCCTACTCTTCACGACCCCACTGATCATAGTCAGCCAGGTTCCTCTGTTCATAGATTTTTCCCAACAAGAATACTGGAGTGGGTTGCCAGGCCCTCCTCCAGGGGATCTTCCCAACCCAGGGATGGAACTACCGTCTTTTGCACTGCAGGCAGATTCTTTACCACTGAGGCACCAGGCTTTAGCACAGCCTAAATATGGGCACTCCAACTTCAACTTTATATATGACTTCCTCCTATTCCCAGACAAGGGAGCAAGTCTTCAAACCTGTAAATTATGTTCTAGTTAGAATTCTATACCCAACCAAACTACCAGTTAAACACGAGGAAAGAATACTCAGTTTGACACACAATGACTCCAAAAAAAAAAAAAAAAAAAAAAAAAAAAAAAAAAAAAAAAAAAAAAAAAAAAAAAAAAGGTGCTTCAGTAAACCAAGAAAGTGAATCAGTACAGCGGATAAAATGGGATCCAGAAAATGAGAAAATTAATATGGAGAAGGGGAAAAAGAAATTCTAGAATGAAAAAGGGCCAAAAAGGGTAATTAGTTGTGAAGAAAGCAAATGATAGAGGGCTCAGAAAGATCTCTAGGGGGTGAAATGGAATTGACGGATCATCTTTCTGAAGGTCTATGAGAGATCTGATAAAGATATGGATATGGAAAACTCTGCCTGTTCAAGATAATCATCATCTCCAGGAACATGAAATTTCACAAAAGGAAGCACAATTATAGCTCACAATTTGGCTCTGTAATAAATAACATTTACAGAATTCAAATTATGTAAAAATAAAATTTGTGATATAATGATTTTTGAAAGACGCAGAGAAGGGTAGAGGTTTAAGAGAACTATACCCTCATTTTCTGTAACACAAAGTCAGTAGACAATGTCTAAACTTTATCATTAAGAAGTGGCAGTCTTAGGGCTCTGGTTAGGAATGTGGTAAAACACCTCAAAGAGTTGACAGTGTATATGCCAATAAAATGGACAACTTGGAAGAAATGGACAAATTCTTAGAAAAGTATAACTTTCCAAAACTGAACCAGGAAGGAATAGAAGATCTTAACAGAGCCATCACAAGCATGGAAATCAAAACTGTAATCAGAAATCTTCCAGCAAACAAAAGCCCAGGACCAGATGGCTTCACAGCTGAATTCTACCAAAAATTTAGAGAAGAGCTAACACCTATCTTACTCAAATTCGTCCAGAAAATTGCAGAAGAAGGTAAACTTCCAAAATCATTCTATAAGGTCACCATCACCCTAATTCCAAAATCAGACAAAGATGCCACAAAAAAAGGAAACTACAGGCCAATATCACTGATGAACATAGATACAAAAATCCTTAACAAAATTCTAGCAAACAGAATCCAACAACATATTAAAAAGATTATACATCATGACCAAGTGGGCTTTATCCCAGGGATGCAAGGATTCTTCAGCATCTGCAAATCAATCAATGTAATACACCACATTAACAAATTGAAAGATACAAAACATATGATTATCTCAATAGATGCAGAAAAAGCCTTTGACAAAATTCAACATCATTAATGTAAAAACTCTCCAGAAAAAAGGAATAGAAGGAACATACCTCAACATAATAAAAGCTATATATGACAAACCCACAGCAAACATTATCCTCAATGGTGAAAATTGAGAGCATTTCCCCTAAAGTCAGGAACAAGACAAGGGTGCCCACTCTCACCACTACTATTCAACATAGTTTTGGAAGTTTTGGCCACAGCAATCAGAGCAGAAAAAGAAATAAAAGGAATCCAGATAGGAAAAGAAGAAGTAAAACTCTCACTGTTTGCAGACGACATGATCCTCTACATAGAAAACCCTAAAGACTCTACCAGAAAATTACTAGAGCTAATCAATGAATATAGTAAAGTTGCAGGATATAAAATCAACACACAGAAATCCCTTGCATTCCTATACACTAACAATGAGAAAACAAAAAGAGAAATTAAGGACACAATTCCATTCACCATTGCAACAAAAGAATAAAATACTTAGGAGTATATCTACCTAAAGAAACAAAAGACCTATATATAGAAAACTATAAAACACTGATGAAAAGAAATCAAAGAGGACACAAACAGATGGAGAAATATACCGTGTTCATGGATTGGAAGAATCAATATTGTGAAAATGACTATACTACCCAAAGCAATCTATAGATTCAATGCAATCCTTATCAAGCTACCAACAGTATTTTTCACAGAACTAGAACAAACAAAATTTCACAATTTGTATGGAAATACAAAAAACCTCAAATAGCCAAAGCAATCTTGAGAAAGAAGAATGGAACTGGAGGAATCAACCTACCTGACTTCAGGCTCCACTACAAAGCCACAGTCATCAAGACAGTATGGTACTGGCACAAAGACAGAAATATAGAATCAATGGAACAAAATAGAAAGCCCAGAGATAAATCCACGTATCTATGGACACCTTATCTTCAACAAAGGAGGCAAGAATATACAATGGAAAAAAGACAACCTCTTTAACAAGTGGTGCTGGGAAAACTGGTCAACCACTTGTAAAAGAATGAAACTAGAACACTTTCTAACACCATACACAAAAATAAACTCAAAATGGATTAAGGATCTAAATGTAAGACCAGAAACTATAAAACTCCTAGAGAAGAACATAGGCAAAACACTCGCTGACATAAATCACAGCAAGATCCTCTGTGACCCACCTCCCAGAATATTGGAAATAAAAGCAAAAATAAACAAATGGGACCTAATGAAACTTAAAAGCTTTTGCACAACAAAGGAAACTATAAGCAAGGTGAAAAGACAGCCTTCAGAATGGGAGAAAAAGAATAGCAAATGAAGCAACAGACAAAGGATTAATCTCAAAAATACACAAGCAACTCCTGCAGCTCAATTCCAGAAAAATAAATGACCCAATCAAAAAATGGGCCAAAGATCTAAACAGACATTTCTCCAAAGAAGACATAGAGATGGCTAACAAACACATGAAAAGATGCTCAACATCACTCATTATCAGAGAAATGCAAATCAAAACCTCAATGAGGTTCCATTACATGCCAGTCAGAATGGCTGCTATCCAAAAGTCTATAAGCAATAAATGCTGGAGAAGGTGCAGAGAAAAGGCAACCCTCTTACACTGTTGGTGGGAATGCAAACTAGTACAGCCACTGTGGAGAACAGTGTGGAGATTTGTTAAAAAACTGGAAATAGAACTGCCATATGACCCAGCAATCCCACTTCTGGGCGTACACACCGAGGAAACCAGAACTGAAAGAGACACGTGTACCCCAATGTTCATAGCAGCACTGTTTACAATAGCCAGGATACAGAAGCAACCTAGATGTCCCTTGGCAGACGAATGGATAAGAAAGCTGTGGTACATATACACAATGGAATATTACTCAGCCATTAAAAAGAATATATTTGAATCAGTTCTAATGAGATGGATGAAACTGGAGCTCATTATACAGAGTGAAGTAAGCCAGAAAGATAAATACCAATACAGAATACTAACACATATATATGGAATTTAGAAAGATGGTAACGATAACCCTATATGCAAGACAGAAAAAGAGACACAAATGTATAGAACAGACTTTTGGACTCTATAGGAGAAGGCGAGGGTGGGATGATCTGAGAGAACAGCATTGAAACGTGTCTATTATCAAGTGTGAAACAGATCACCAGTCCAGGATGGATGCATGAGACAAGTGTCAGGGCTGGTGCACTGGGATGACCCAGAGGGATGGGATGGGGAGGGAGGTGGGAGGGGGGTTCAGGATGGGGAACACATGTAAATCCATGGCTGATTCATGTCAAAGTATGGCAAAAACCACTACAATATTGTAAAGTAATTAGCCTCCAACTAATAAAAATAAATGAAAAACAAAAAAAAGAGTTGATAGTGGTTGTCTCTGGGGATAAAAGCACACTATTATTTTTTATGAACTTTCACATACTATCTTTTTGACTTTAAGAAAAATAGATCTAAATTACACTTCAGTTCAGTTCAGTTCAGTCCCTCAGTCGTGTCCAACTCTTTGCGACCCCATGAATCGCAGCACGCCAGGCCTCCCTGTCCATCACCAACTCCCGGAGCTTACTCAAACACCTACCCACCCCCAAACAGAATCTACCTACAATGCAGGAAACCTGGGTTTGACTCCTGGAAAGATCCTCTGGAGAAGGGAATGGCAACCCACTTCAGTATCCTTGCCTGGAGAAGTCCATGGACAGAGAAGCCTGGTGGGCTACAGTCCATGGGGTCACAAAGAGTCAGACATGACTGGTTGACTAACACTTCACCCCAAATAAAAACCTATCCCAGAGCCTTTTAACAAATTTTTTCATCATCACCTACAGTTACTAGTTAATCCAAATTTTCTACTTCAGCCTAAGGGAATTTGTTTTCTTCCTAGCTTTCTGGTGTCTTCCCATCTGACCTAACTAGCTTAACATTCAGCACTTCCATTCTCTCCCTTATCAAACTTTCATCTCTACTGGCTTCTGTGACTATTTTCTGGTTTTTCTACCTTTCTGGCTGTTCTTTTCTTTCCTCTGCCTGTTTCCTCCTCCCGCCTCTCAAACATGAAAATTCATTCAAGACTCACTCCCCACTCCTTCAGTCCTTTCTACTCTCTCTCCCAATTTCTCATCCACCCTCATGATTTAAACCTGCAACACCCTGCAACTGACCCACAAATGAATTCTAACCTCTTTCCTAAGTTTCAATTTAAAAAATCAATCCTGACAACTGGACTCCTTGTTCTTGAATGCCCTCCCATTTCCTCACTCAAAATCCTATCTCTGAGACCATATTTTTGTCCATGATTCAGTCATACCCTTGGTTCCTCCTTTTTCCTCTTCCCCTATCCGGTCAGTAAGTACTAGTTCTTTCCCACATTCATTTCTTTCTTTCCAAAGGTGTTTTCCAGGTCTTCAACATCTCACAGTTAGTATAGTCTCCTAAGTGGTAAACCTCAGATCTCAAATCTGCTTATGTCTTTTTCAATATTTAACCTCCTACACCTACCTCAGGGCCTGGCATTTAGCTACTGCCTAATAAATAGTCCATCATCTCTAAATACGATCTCTACCTCTAATCCATACTGCCACCAGACATCTAAAACGTAAATCTGTACAAACTACACACCATTCAGAGTTTTGATGGCTTTTCACTGTCATGCGGCAGTGAATTAGTTTAGCCTGGCCCTGGAGGTGCTCTAAGAAATTTCATTCTACTACTTAAGTGAATACTGTTCTGGTTAATCTCCCTAATGGAAACTCCTCTTTTATTCATCTGAACAGATTGATTGCATATCCCAGGCACAGTGCTAAGCCTTGGAGAATAGAATGGGAGTATAAGGAAGTCACTGTCCTTACAATCCAGTACTTGTGTTGTCCTAATACGGCTCAGAGGTTAAAGCGTCTGCCTGCAATGCGAGAGACCTGGGTTCGACCCCTGGGTCGGGAAGATCCCCTGGAGAAGGAAATGGCAACCCACTCCAGTATTCTTGCCTGGAGAATCGCATGGACGAAGGAACCTGGTAGGCTACAGTCCACGAGGTTGCAAACAGTTGGACACAACTGAGCGACTTCACTTCACTTCAATACTCCTTAAGTATCTCTATTAATACTTGCAATGGTTCTCCTTAAGATAGAAAGCCTTTCTCATCCTCTCAGCATACTTAAGTACTACAGTCAGTAAACATGGATGCTCACCAAATGTGGAAATAAGGTTCTTTTTGGAAGGTGAAATAAGCCAAAGAGGTAACAGATAATACCAATAAACAATGTCTACCATGTACTGAGTGTTTACTGTGTGCCAGGCATTGTGCTGATATATTATTTCATTTAACTTTCATGGCCTTTTGAGGTAGGCAGTATTCTTGTCATGTGACAGATCAAGCTCAAAGGTAATCCATGTTAAGTTCACTCAGCTAGTAAATAGTGGTAAATAAAAATCCAGACCTATTACAAAACCCAAGATTTTAACTTAGACTAAACTGCTTGACTCACTCCAGAAGATGGTTTTCAAATGAGATTTGGGGACACTCAAATCTAAGGTAACTAAGCTATTTTAGCTGTCTCTCTGGCCTTTAGAGTTCCTTCAAGGTAGGCCGATTTGCATCCCCACTGTGACACACATAGATTCTATATTTATGTACTGTTGCTTAAGTACGTCATCATCACCACCCACAAACGTTAAAAAATACTTATGTGGGCAACTAATTATACTGAGAGGTATCCTTGGAGATCATGAAAAAGATGTCCTGAGATTATACAAAAGGAGGTATTAATTTTCAAAACTTTCTCCTGATCCACTGATTCTCTTCTCAACTGCAGTAATGGTACTGAAACACAGAGGACACCTTGAGTTTGGCCACAGTAAATGTGTTCTCAGCTCAGGTTTCCTGAGAGAACAGTCTGGATGATGCTGTTCACCAGCCTGGTGACCCTTCAAGGTATGTTCAGAAGGGCCTTAAGCGCCACAAGAACTGAGGGTGCTATACCTTGAACATCTTGATTCCTCTCCAGGAGATGAGTGGAAAGGAAGTCCAGAATGGGACAGTGGAATGCTCCCCAGGCCCTGGCTGTCCACAAAACAGTATGAGGGCAAAACTGGTCCAAATGGACTAGTGACTTCATACTAACTAGGGGAGGTAGACGAATCAGACTTTCCATTGGGTAGGAGGTCACACCTATGAGAGAAAGCCTGTGGGAGAGGCAAGCAAACACCCCTAACTTACTGGATGAACAGAAGGCTACAAGTTGAGGCAACAGATGTTTGGCTACAGTGTGAAGATAAGAAAGGCAAGAAACAGACTTGGTCTGGAGGTGGGTTTTAAACAATGCAGCTCTTAAGCAAAGGATGATGGCCAGTCTGAGTACATAAACACTTGTAGTTGAGTCCTCTGAGCATCAATGTAAATCAGTTTTCCCTATTAAATAAAAAAAGACACTGGCATTTACAATGGTTTACCATTTCATGTCTGCATAATCGGTAACTGATACAGGTTTTTGCCTCTCTTTGACATTTTTAATTTCAAGCCTATTGAGGCCTTCCTCAGTAGAAAGTAATATTTCCTTACTTAAAGTATTACTTACAGTAAGTAATACTTTCCAAGTGCTACCAGAATGCAAGCTCTATAAATATGGTAAGGACTTTGTCCTTTTTACCCCAACAAAAAAAGTATTAGGCACATAACAGGCTCTTAATAAATTTGTTTAAAGAATTTGTATGATGGGCTAGGCTTTACAAGGTGCTTCTAACCTCACACAACCCTTTCAGGTAAAGATTCCCTGATTACTCACCAGCAAATATGTATAAGGAGGTTAAAGGTTGCCCCAGGGCACAGGAATTAATACAGGACTGTCTCACTCTAAAATCTGTGCACTCAGTGATCACCTACTACATGCTATGCAATTTCTCTCTCAACTCCATCACCACTCTCCCCATTCTGAGACTGCCTCCTTCCATTTCCAGAAACAGGACCACCTAACACTCTTACTTCACCCCTTAAGCTAAACTATCAAAAGAAAACAAAGACCTAATGTGTGCTCCTTGGCAAGCATCTGCCAAATGTAAGTCTATGCCAGTTTTCAGGAGGAAACTAGTGAATATCACGCAGTCTGACCCTTCAGACATAATTCTTTATTGACTCCAAATCCTCTCAGGTGGCTATTTCATTGACAAAATAAATTTTAATTATTCATACAGATTAAAAACTTTAAAGAGGAAATTTGTTTTAGCCATACAACCTACTACCATTTATTACTACCTCTGACTCCCAAGTTATGCTAGAGGAAAAAAAATCTCTACACTCTTTTCCTTTCTCCAGCCAAGTGAAGAGAATGAACTTTGACAGTTCATCCCTTTAATCCCTCTCCCAACTCAAGACTCAGCAGAACTATGGATGTGGTAGTGTTCAGTAAAACAAAAACACACATTTTCTCAGACCCAGAGAAATGACTAGGTCAGGTTACCATGTATACAAGTGACAAAAATGAGGGAACTTTCCTGGATCTCTATGCCTCCTGGAGTTCATGAAGCTAATTTCAGTAAGTGTCCCTGTCCTTTCACTGTGCCAGGCATTCATTGCTATACATGGAAAACGTACCTTGAAATTGAATGGCATCTATTTCTTCTTTCATTGTCCTACCTTCCAGCAAGGAGAGATCAAAGGTAGGCTGCTTCTCCACTTCCATCAGGATCATGCAGATTTCACAAGATCACAATTGCAACTTTAAGCAGTAAGACATAACACATGTAAGACTTTCTTCCCTCCTTTCCTTGTCCATTCCCTCCAGTCATTAAGGGTCTATCAAACACACATCCCAGGATGAAGTACATCAGGTATTTTGTTGCTATTCTTAAGTTTGTAGCATAATACAAACCTTCCTTTTTCTTTCTACAGCTTTGTAAGCTTTGTGCCAGAAGAAATTTTTTTTAAAAGCTACAGCAAGAGAAAACTGACTTTCTTTAGCTTGGTATCTTTCACATCACAGTATGCAGAGAAGGAAATAACTGGGAACAGGTGAAGAGAGGCTAAATATGCCAAGAATATGGGAAATATAAGATGGGCAAGTAAATCTATTCCTTCATCTCCCCTCCTCACTACCAGAACAAAGCTAACTTTCTTCCTACCTTGGGCACCAGTAAACAGTGCAGCTCACACAAAAGCAGTTGGTATACAGTTCTCACTCAAATACTGGCTAAGTATGTTGTGTTTTTGTACCCTGGAAGAACTTTTCCTCTATGCCTTCCGAACAAAGTCAAATAAACTAGCAAGTCAAACAAAATGAGAACACCATTGTTTTTGGAAGAAATTTTATTTGACACTGTTAAGGGAAGGTAGATGAAACAAGCAAACACAGTTAGGATAGGAAAAGAACGCCAGACTCAGTAACTGACTCGGCAGAAAATGAGGAAACAAAGAGACCTTTGTGTTGAACAGCATCCATGTAGTGGTGCTGGAGAAAGAAAAAGATTTATTTGTGTAGGCCAGGTGCACCACAGATCCTAATTGTCCAGCTTCAATGAAGTATACTTGTCAACCTCTCTGATCATTTCTCTTTTTAAATAAACATCAAAGCAGTATTTGCAGCCTTTTCTTTTCTCCCTAAGTTCACAAATCCTCTTGTCTCTCTTTGGACAGATAACCTCTTATCATAGTTAAGCAGAGAGGTGGGGGCAGGATATTCCTGATAGGAGGAACTATATGAATAAAGAGGTGGGAACACAATTCAACTGGGGCTAAATGGCAAACCATCAAAGGGAAACAGACACCTTACCTGTGATCCTTGGCCAGGACCTGCAAAATGGGAGAGCTAAAGTTTATAGGAACAGAGGGAGAAAGGCTGAAAACAGATGGGTTAAGACCTTTATTAGTGAACCTCAAACTAAGGATTTTGGATTTTGTTGTCTCATGGAGGTAAAAAGACTAGGCATGAAGTCAAAAGGCCTGAATTCAAATTCTGACTCCGCAACATACAAGCTACGTGTCTATGTGTCCTTGGGCAAATGAAGTTTTGAGATACTATTTCTAACTATTTGTATCTACTTATCTGTAAAATGGCATATTTCCTACTTTATCTTCTGTTTCCATAGGATTCTTCTGAGAATCAAATGAGATTCTGGATTTTAAATCCAGAATCACTGGAATTAAACCCAGAACCACTGGAATTCTGACTCTGAAGTCTCCAAAGCTTTCTCCACTATAGTATACTCACTTTAATCTTTATTGACCTGTTTTATGTACTAGTGCTGTTCTTTTAACTAAATTTTAAGTTTACATGAGTGGAGATGTCTTATACTTTTTTACTATTCAAAGACTCTTCTGAAACTACTCCATATTATACAATCACTGGAAGTCTCACAAAGAAGCCATATCCAACTATAGAAAAAGTTTTTATCCATTGTGCTGTGCTAATTATAGCCTACATAAAAAAAGTCTGCAGAAAGGACACATGATTACTGGCCAAGTTTATCAAGACATTCAAGAGCATTAGACTACTAACTCTGACTTGAACTAAGCAGAATAAACAAAGCCAACAGTAAGTCAGGAGTCCCGCTTCTAAAGAATTTATTTATTCTGCTTATTTCAAGACAGTTAAACAGAAATTTGAAATACTTACAACTTGACTTTCAAAGTGTATTAATACCACTGATTTCAAATAAGCCTATAAATTTCCATGCATGAATAAGTACTTTTCTGGACATACATCTAAACTTCAATCTATATGAGTGATTCATAACCGAAGGAATTTGAACCTCTGTAAGGCCATGCAGTTACATAAGAAATCTGTATAAGTATTATCTCTAGCATATCTTACAAATAAGTATATACTTCTCTTCAACTGGATGTAGATTCTTGTGTGATTAATAAAGACAAACTGATTTAAAAGCATTACTGAAAGCACAGCAGCTTTTTGCTGTGTGTTTTTTCCAGCAAAAGATACTAAAACTACAATTACAATCTTGTTGGGAGGGAATCTAATAATTTTTGGACCTCAAAAATGATACATCTTATTAGAAAAGGAATCATAAGCTTACATTCCATGATTTATAGATATTAAGTGTTTCAGGTGAAAGAGGAAAGGTAACATATGGACTCTACTTCTGGGGACACCTTAAGTGTAATTCGGCAAAACACAAAGTTTACATGTAAAAAATTTGAAACTTGAGTGCCTATAATTCCACTTATCTGGCAGTATATGAGAGATCAAAACCTCAATAATGTCCACTGGATAAGACACTTTGATCCTCGAAAAGATTTCTGGTTGTACACTTTGTATTCTACACATTCTATTTTAAAACCCATGGCACAGCCTGCTGGAATGCTGACATTACTGCAACTTACAATTCCCCGCCCCCAACAGGACGGACACCTGTGATATGTTCACCTCAGTGTTCCCCAGCCTTTTTGGCACAAGGGACTAGTTTCATGGAAGATAATTTTTCACAGATAAGGGTGGGGAAATGGTTTCAGTATGATTCAAGAGTGGTACAATTTATTATGCCTCCATTGATCTGACAGGAGGCGGAGCTCAGATGGCTATGTGAGGGGGACCAGTTGTCAATACAGACAAAGCTTCGCTTGCTCACCTGACACTCACCTCCTGCTGCGTGGCACAGTTTCTAACAGGCCACGGACTAGTACCGATCCATGGCCCAGGGGCTGAGAACCCCTGGTTTACCCCACCAAATATTTCCCCTAACTCCCTACATCAGAACTTATGCTAGATTCATTTTGGAAATTTTCAGTAACAGTACTCTCCCCTGCTAGTACCCTCAAACTCCCAAATCTCCACTGGTAAATTCTTGCAAACAGCACCTTTATCTTCCTATTTCTCTACCACAGAGACCAACGTAATTTTCCCTAGCAATCAAATATCTATTCATCAGCCCTGCTCCTTCTCCTAAATCCATCTTCCTTCACAGACGTCAGTGGCCTTCTTAGATCAGCTCTAAAAAATCAACTCTGAGGTGGTGTCTCTCACTTCTCTAAACCCCAGAGGCTGTTTTGTTGCTGTTCAAAACAAACTACAATCCCTTCCTGATTAGTTTTTGTTAAGTACTCATATACCTGTACTCCTTGAGAAACAGCACTTGGACACCAAGAAGAATGAAAGTGAAGCACACCGAAGATCATGTGAGAAGTCAATTTGTCATCAATAATTTATCAAGAAAGAAATTTTAAAAACAACAGACAACTGTGTTAGAGTTCACCTAATTATAATACAGGAAAAACAGGTAATAAACACCCTTTCCTCGAAGCCATTTATTCTCAGCCTTCAAAAATGATAACCAGACTTGTAGCTCCAGTGAAACCCTTTGCCACATACCACGTAACAGGATGCCTGCCCAAGCCAACGGTGCCCCATAATAGAGAAGTACAGAGACACATGGGCCTAAGGCAGGTACAATGAGGGAATCAGACTGTGAGGCTCCAGCCCTCTGCTGCATCCCTGCTCACTTATCTATTTCAGTGCCCACCAAATCCCTTCTTCCTCTAGAGTGAAATGTGCATATATGCATGTGCCTATGGACACACACCACACACACATGTTCAATATAAAGACATAAACAAGGAATTTTTCTAATAATTATTTAATCCAAGTGAGACTTGTTGAGGGGGAAACAAATTCTTCTCACCAAATCTTCCTTCTAACTTGAGAAGTAACTATTGGACCAGACAGAGTATTGCTTAAGGAAAACATTTAACAAGTATCTGCTCATTTGTTATGCAGCAAATGTTCACAACTAAGGAAGCTATTTGGACTCTCCAGGTTTCCCAACTTTTCAGAGAACTGGCAATAAGAGGAATTTTGAGGGAAAATTAATTGTTAGTACCAGAATTATTCCTTCTCTCTGTTGAATGTTCATCACTTTGCCCTGCCCACCCAACTGCCCAATTCTAATTCATCTGAAAACTACCCAAGAAGCAGTAATCACTCGGAGGCCAGCCTGGAGCTGACCCACATAACTTTTTTTTTTTTTCCCCCACATAACTTCTTAACTTTCAAGTCTACCAATCTCTAGGAAGTCTCTCCTAATTATGTGCTAACAAAGTTTTATTTCCTCTTATTTCAAATTATAATGAAAAAAGATTAAGGGAAAAAAGACATTTATGAATGAGCAAACAATCTGCTTATCTCTGCATGGAACTCAAAGGGTAGGTCACTTAGTACAAATGTAAAGGCCTCAAGTCTAATGCCTAAGATTTGAAATTGCAAGTTTCTTCTATTCGCTTTGATAATGAGGGAAAGCTGAATCATCTCTCCTAGTAAGGCTGACTCCAAGTAAGGTTCCAGTTTCCTGAGTCTGTAAACCTTCAGGCTGTAAAGGAATGAACATCTGAAAAGTCTTCTGCTTTGGGCACTATATCAAACTGTGTTTGGATCCATAATCATGTGGCCCAATTCTTTATACTAAATCTCTATACACATGTACACACACAACCTTATGGTTCAGCTTCTCTGGAGAACCCTAAACACTCCTTACCTAAATTAACCTGGAAGTCTGACACATTTCCTATTCTTTGAAGAAACACTACAGATTCATTAAGTAGGAGGGGTCTTGGAAACAGCAAAAAGATTTATCTCCTTTATCTAAAGGAATAAAAAAAAAAAGTGAAGGAAATTTCAGATAACTTAGATTGATGCTATCTGCTATTCTTATATTGAAAAGTTAAATCCCTATCCAGCACTTTGCATACCTTTGTAAAGCCACTCAAGAGTGTTTCTAGTTGTCTAGTTTAGATTAGTTCAGTTGCTCAGTCATGTCTGACTCTTTGCAACCCCATGCACTGCAGCACGCCAGGCTTCCCTGTCCATCACCAACTCCCGAGGCTTGCCCAAACTCACGTCCATCGAGTTGGTGGTGCCATCCAACCATCTCATCCTCTGTCGTCCCCTGCTCTTCCTGCCTTCAATCTTTCCCAGCATCAGGTCTTTTCCAATGAGTCAGTTCTTCGCATCAGGTGGCCAAAGTATTGGAGCTTCAGCTTCAGCATCAGTTCTTCCAATGAATATTCAGGAATGATTTCCTTGAGGACTGACTGGTTGGATCTCCTTGCAGTCCAAGGGACTCTCAAGAGTCTTCTCCAACACCACAGTTCAAAAGCATCAATTCTTTGGCGCTCAGCTTTCTTTATAGTCCAAATCTCACATCCATACATGACTACTGAAAAACCATAGCTCTGACAAGACGGACTTTTGTTGGCAAAGTAATGTCTCTGCTTTTTAATATGCTGTCTAGGTTGGTCACAGCTTTTCTTCCAAGGAGCAAGCGACTTTTAATTTCATGGCTGCAGTCACCATCTGCAGTGATTTTGGAACCTAAGAAAATAAAGTCTCTGTTTCCATTGTTTCCCCATCTATTTGCCATGAAGTGATGGAACCAGATGTCATGATCTTAGTTTTCTGAATGTTGAGTTTTAAGCCACCTTTTTCACTCTCCTCTTTCACTTTCATCAAAAGGCTCTTTAGTTCTTCACTTTCTACCATAAGGGTGGTGTCATCTGTGTATCTGAGGCTATTGATATTTCTCCCAGTAATCTTGATTCCAGCTTGTGCTTCATCCAGCCTGGCATGAATGTACTCTGCCTATAAGTTAAATAAGCAAGGTGACAATATATAGCCTTGAAGTACTCCGTTCCTGATTTGGAACCAGTCTCTTGTGCCATGTCCGGTTCTAACTGTTGCTTCTTGACCTGCATACAGATTTCTCAGGAGGCAGGTAAGGTGGTCTGGTATTCCCATCTCTTGAAGAATCTTCCACAGTTTGTTGTAAGCCACACTGTCAAAGGCTTTGGAATAGTCAATAAAACAGAAGTAGATGTTTTTCTGGAACTTTCTTGCTTTTTCTGTGATCCAAAAGATGTTGGCAACTTGATCTCTGGTTCCTCTGCTTTTTCTAAATACAGCTTGAACATCTGGAGTTCATGGTTCACGTACTATTGAAGTATGGCTTGGAGAATTTTGAGCATTACTTTGCTAACGTGTGAGGTGAGTGCAATTGTGCAGTAGTTTGAACACTCTTTGTGTGGTAGTTTGAACATTCTTTGGCATTGCCTTTCTTTGGGATTGGAATGAAAACTGACCTTTTGCAATCCTGTGGCTACTGATGAGTTTTCCAATCTGCTGGCATATTGAGTGCAGCACCTTAACAGCATCATCATCTAACTGGCATCATTCTAGTTCTCTAGTTGAAAGTAAAAATATACCTGCCTGTCCTGGCAGCTCCAGATACTAACAAAACTTCCAGGCTAACATCATTTTTCTGAGACAGCTGATACTGTCAATATTGTTTTACTTGAAAACCATAACATACTTCAACTTCGTTTGAGCCTGTCTCAACCTAAGCAATGGCTGTTCACAATATACCTCTTCTGTCACCTCTGACTCATCACCTGTCCGCATTCAAAGCCAATGTGTATCTCTGGGTTACATTTCAATAACCATAGTGAACAGTTCACATTCTCCAAAGAAACTCTCTCTACAGAGGTATAACATAAGAGGCATATGAGAAAACATCTCATTCTCTCTGGGCCCAACCTGAATCATACCTTATGGTCACAACTTTTAGAAGCAAGCTATTAATTCAGCATTAAATTCTCCCACTTTCTCTCTTCCCTCCCCTACTCCTCTATCCTCTACTAAATTACACAGATATCTCTAACCCCACCCTTCATGCCCAAGACCAGTGTGTGACAGACTCCTAGCCAAGAAAGAGACTCACCAAAGACTCACCTTCTTCTTTTGATCATTCCAACCATGAAGGGCTGATAAGACCACACCAATGGTGCCCCTCTTGTCACCCTTTTTGGTGCACCAACTGGGGTTACATGTTCCCATCATTTATTTTTAAGACTTTGAAGTTCCAACAACATTCTTAAGCTTCTTCATTTATTCAACTTTAAACACTTAAATGCACCAAAGAGCATGTGCATGTACATGAGAAAAAAGGCTGAAAAAAGGCGGCCTATCTCTCCTAGGCTAAGTTGTTTCAGCATGATCACAAAAATCAATATGACTCCAAGTAAAGCCAGAACGAAGCAAACAAAAAGGTTTCAGAGATGATAAATGGACTTTAAAAATTAAAATGAAACAACATAAAGTCTCAATTCCTGAAGACCAATGAATTATTAAAAAAAAAAAACATGAATTAGCTGTAGAAGCAGTAATAAAATAATCCTATTTCTGTGAGGAAAATTACTTTAAGGTCCCCAGGATAAACAATGAGTTGAGAATCACTAAAAAACCTTAGATTAGAACCAGAGATTTCAAACATCTGTCTTTCTGAGACTTTATCCTGCCCAACTTATTCCCAAAAAGGAACCAGAATCAGATTCCTACCAACACAAGACTCTTAAGACCTGTCATTTGTCATGTTGGTTTCTGCAGAAGCTGCCTCTTACGAAGTAGTTTTCAAAAATAAAAATGAGAAAACCAAAGAGTACAATTAGAAGCCTCTCCACTGTAACTTTGTTTTGATTTGCTCTCTAAAGATTTAAGGGAAAAAAAAATCATTAGTCTCATATTCCTAATTTAACATTACCTCACTCCATGGCTAATGTGGCCAAGAGTAGATGCTTTTGTAAATTAAAACAGAAGCACTTTATCAGCAGGACTTTAGGGCTCTGGTTCCACTGTATTTACTATAAAGTACACTGAAGACGGTGGAGGTTGAAGAAAGAGGTGGAAACAACCATCACAAGGTAACATGACAGAGAGCAGGACCCTAGGCAGACTTTAAGGAACCAATTCTATTCTGGCAGGGGAAACCCACATAATTAACCAATTCTATTCTAGCAGGGGAAACCCACATAATTAAGTTTCACACTTAACAAAATTATCACTCTGAATTCAGGAATAAGAGGCATTTGGTTCTAGATACAATTCCATCTGCAGACACTAACTTTAAATTTAGAGAAGAAAAACACTCAGTGAATTAATATTATGAGTTGGGGTTTCTTAAGTGATTCCTAAATCCACCTACTATTTTTTTTGCATTGATACAATTAATAGCTGGGATAGGTCTACCATGGCCCTGGCTCAGACGTGCTCTTTAGTCTCAGAAAGTCCATCGGTCATGGAGCTGGCTGTCACTGCTAAATCTGCTGCTTGCAGAAGCCCCCGAGCTGTGTGTTTGCTGAGTAGAGTCCTCACCATTTAAGCTCTTCCTACATACAGGACATGCGTCATGCTGAAACAGAAAGAAGATACAAGTCCATGTGAACAGCCTGACCCGAGAAGCTGGAAGAACTAACTAAACACTTAAGAAACCTTGACAGTTAGCAGGTAGATAAACAAAAAGGGCATGCATTCTCACAGAGTACCCACTGTAACTCCAGGACATCTCCCATATAGAACTTTTAACAGAACTGACAAAGAATTCAAGGCAGCAACTTAACAATAGCTAACACATACTATCAAACAGAACTAACTAGAAACAATGACCTGAGATGGTCTAGAGCAGGGGTCAGCAAACTTGCTCTGTTAAAAGGAAAAACAGTAAATATTACAGACTCTGCAGGCCACACCACCAATGTTCTAACTACTCAATTCTGCTGAGGGAGCACAAAAGTAGCCATAGACCATCTGTAAACAAATGAGCATAGCTGTGTTCCAATGAAACTTCATTTACAAAAATAGGTGGCAGGCCACAGAGACCTGTAGGCTATAGTTTGCTAACCCCCGGTTAGAGAAGTTCTGAACAGATTAATAACCTAAAACATGGTAATGGTGCTACTAGGAGTTAGCCAGAAACTAAAATCTGATTTGCTTGGCTCTCCACTAACCATTAATTATGCCCTTACTGATCCCCCCAAGACATGACTGGCACAGGGGCCCCATCACAGATGAGAGTTGTCTGTACTTACCAGTTCTAACCATGGCACAATACAACTGCTGTGAAAGTAGTGGTTGCAAGGTAACTGCCGGACTTCCTCCTCAACTGTGTAATCCTCTTTGCATACTGGACACTCTAAGCCCTTATCTGTTAGAGGAGGAAATGCCTTTTAAAATAAACAAGCAAAAAGAAGGAAAAAACCCAGCCGATTGTCTTTACCAACCAAAGGGACACAAAGAAAAACAAAGTGCGTTTAAGGTGGAGGCAGAGAAGAAGCAGAATTTTATTTCAAAATGGGGACAGAGCCAGGGATATGAAAAGGACTGATGAATGGGCCCGTCCCAATAAGGTCCAGACAACAACTCTATGAGGCCTATTTTTCAACATAAAGAGTTGGAAGAACTGGGGCTTAGATTATCTGTTAAGTAAAACAGGAAAAACGTCTTCTCAAATGTGTGAAAGTCTTCTGGTAGTTTCTACTTAGGAAACACTAGCAATCTGTCCACCACAACCAAAGGACTCATCTCAGCAATCTTAGCAGTTCTCATTCAATGTGTCAAGCCACTTTCACTCTACTACTTTCGACATTACACATCCTATTTCATCATGGTTAACCTAAAGCCCTTTCTACAAGTTGTTTATTAAAAGTTGTACCAGGAGGTACTGCTACAGAACTGCAAGGCCCAAGGGTAACTCAGGCTCCAAGTCCAGAGACAGGAAACCTTCTTCTGAGAGAAAATGGCTACAAACTGAACTAGGATTACCAAGCAGCAAATTCCAAGTTTCCCAAGTTTGGCTAGTAACACCAGCTAGTCTATCTCTCCAGCAGCTGGGGTATGTATGCTACATGCTCCACAGTATTCACAGCATTTGGAGTAAAATGCCACTTAAAAGATTCACTCCCTCCTCTCTACTCCCACGATGTTTGCCCTAATTCCAGCTTTTACTTCTCATGCCTAGTTTACTGCAATAGCCTCTTAGGTAACAACGCTGACTCCAAGCCTTCCAAATATACCCTATACTTTGCTACCAGTTAGTTTTACCAGCTCCACAGCAATTCCCAGCTCATCTTTTCTTGGATTCTCAGTTGGCATCCCCAAAATCAACAGATTCAAAATTAAAAACATCACATCACCTCCTTATCCAAACCAGGGCCTGCTCACAATTCTTCCATCCCTGATGATGTCAGCACCACCTCTGTAGTTACAGAGTTGCAAAACTTTAGAATCATCTTTCCCCCTTTCCCCTCCTTATCTTATGCAATCAAAGAGGAAAGCCTTTCTTCAAAAATGATCTGAATCTACCCTTTCCTTTGTAGCACTGCCACCATCACCTGAACCCCATCAGAATGCTGCAATAGCCCATTAAGAATATTTCTGCTCCTTCCCTCTTCCAATATTTTAGATACTACCCTCCAAACTAATCTTCCCCAAAGATCACTCAAATTCCCTCATTCCTCCAGTTAGGGACCTACAAAATTTACCTACTACCTAAAACACCCAGCCCTAACTCCTCTGCCAGTTTCAGGGTCCTCTACAACAAGGACCTATCCAGTCATACGTATCCAATTACATCTCCGATTCAAACATACCTCCCATCACTCCACAAATTAGATTCTATTTCAGATCTAATGAGGTTACACTCCTTATACCTAATTCAGACTCCATATCCATACTGACATTCTTCACTGGTTCATACTTTGCCATAAACAGAATAATCTAAGATGGCCCATCCTGTCTTTTTAAAATCTTCTGACTCTCTAAAGTAGAATTCATGGGGAAAGAAACTCCAAGTCCAAAATAATGTCCCTCATCACTAAGTTCTTTTCATGCTTATAAACAAAATAATATCTATGTCTAATGTACCTAAGTACCTACCTAATTTGTGAAACAAATTCCTAGCCTCCTATTTTTTTCTCTTCCTTTTCCCCCAGAGTATCATTTGCTCAAGTACTTTTTATAATAATGTCTAATCATTTGGTGAGTTTTGCTTCCTCTAGTAAGTTCTTCAAGAAATCAAGTTTTATATACCTTTGTACTTCTTTATTTCCTGCATGGCAGCTAGAAAAATATCATGGTAATTGATCAGGAATTACCTGTTGACTAACCCTAATGAAGGAATAAGTACCTTTCCTATTTGGCACACAGGTAGGAACTTTAGGAGTGCTACAGTTTCATGGAAGATTTTTAATACAGTACATGGCTCAGATTCTGAACAGATATAATAAAATGAAACACACATATGAAAATGAACCTACCAACTTGTTCCTGAGTTACTGTCACTGTTGCAAGAGATGTGATCTTTTCCTTGTCAGCTGGGGGAGGCCCTGTATTTTCCAGTTGTCCTAGAAGCTACAAAAAAAAAAAAGGCAAAGAAGAAGTGGCAGACATCGAACTATCCCTAGGGAGGGAGCTGCTCCATCTGAGAACAGTGCAGACATTAGAAATGTTAGTTGCTTTGGCTTCCACAAGGCTCTGAGAGGCTTGGGTTTGCCCTTTCCTGCTGCCAGAATAATTGTTTTACAATTTCAGAGTGACATTAGTATAAGCCTACAGACAGATCCATCATTGCAAGGCTCACCTCTGGGCATAAAGCAGCTTGGAGGCAGCAAAAGGGTTGTGATGTCACAAATAAAACTACACCTTAACAGAAAATGATACTTAACCAGTTCAAAAACTTCGTTTTGCTGAAAGAAAGAAAAAGGTGAGAGTATGGAAAGTAGCATAAGGTAAGCCAAGAAACAGGTAAATTACTGCCTACAAGAAGACCTGGATATAAATGACATGCTTTCTAGTCTCAGCAATCCACAAGGGAAATGAAAAACCAATTAAATTAAAATAAACATAAACAAGTGGAAGCAATTATTCATGGCATGGGAATACCTTTTTCTCTGCTTCCTTCCCCTACTTTGCTCCATCTAGCAGAAATTCCTGCTTCAACATGTGAGGAGACCTTTCTTTTTTGTGAAGTACTTGTCAATAGAATCCTCATAGGAATGAACAAGAGGCCAAAACAGAAAATATTGTTTGTTATAGAAGTTTTTTCCTTTGGAGTTGAAGCTATCTTCTAGAAAGTCCCTAGGACCAAGAAAGTACATGGATGCTGAGCTAAACCCATAAACCATTTATCTCTTTAGCAAAACAGAAACCCACAAGCTCAAAATATTAGGGAAAGCAGAGTGACTGCCATTCCAGAAAGTAGCAGAAGGAAAGCAGGAAGCCTGTGGAACCGTGAGACACACTGAACAGACACCCTCAAAAGGCAGCTCCTCACCTGGGTTACAATGGCATCAAGCCCTGTCTGACCCCAGGCATAGTCCCCGGGGTTGGAGTGCAGCATCCCGCTCCTATACATGAGATGAGACAGACAGCATTAGATGGAGTGACCAGGCTCCGCCTTACACCGCAGAAAAAGCTGGCAGAGGAATCCTGCTCTCTCTCAGAGCTGGCAAGTCACTAGTTCTCTAGAACCAAGTGGCAAAGAATTTCTCAGTGATTTCAAGGTCAAACAGATTATCCAGAGGCAGTCTCTCATTCTAGAGGAATTCCTGCTTAACTGTATGGAACATAAAATGTGAAGCTACCTAAAATACCACCTGACAAACCAGAGCAAAAAGAGTGACTCATGGCCTGCTGGTTAAAAGTTTGTCTCCTCTGTGCCCATTTTAATTAAACATAGATGGAGATGCTTTTTAAGGAGATTTTTCCCTTCCTGAGTGGCCAAAATTGACAGCAGAGTTCCCTCATTCTAAGGGGCAGCCTGTGGCCCTACACAATGAGCAGCTTTCAAGTAGAGAAGCAGCCACAGCGTATCTCTGAATCACAACTTAGAGCAGTTACAAAGGGGATTTGGCAGCACCTCTTTCTGGAGCTGTGGGTGTACTACCCTGCATGACAGATATCCAGACTCTTTGGCTGGAACATGCTTAAAGAAACTAGAGGCTGGGAAAAAAAAAAAGAAACTAGAGGCTGGAAAACAGGGTAACTGTGTGGAAGGACCAAGGTCCCTCTGAGCAAAGAAGCCTTCTGGGGTAGAGTCAGAAGTGGCAAATAATTGTCCAGACAAGAAGACATTTCATCTTTAACCTGTCACTCTGTTACTGAATTTAAGCCTTTTGTTTCTTCTGAAAAAACCTTCTTACTTTGAGAAAAGGAAGTGAAGCAATGTTTTCAATTTCAGAAATTCTTAAGGAATAAAATCTTCCCATATAATCTCGAAGAGAAACTCACAAATCAGACACCAAACCTGGTAGGGACCACCTTACTCCCTACCTTAGCACGACCCTCAGATCTGAGTATGAATGGAATCAGACACCCTGCAGGACCAGGATGGTCCTCACCAGCCTGAATTATACAAAAGTAAGTTCTGATTAAGTCTGGGCTCAGCAGGCAACAGCCCGCCAATCACACCTGTACACTCACCTGTGCAGTTCCTTTTGTCTCTCATTATGGCACAGAAACTACATGGAAATTATGCTACTCCAGGAGCCTAAGACAGAAGGCAACTAGTTACTTACCAAGAAAAGGGGGATCCAGGAATGAATCCTGCAATGATCTGTTGTAGTACTCTGTTGAAGAAAAAAAATTAGGTAAGACAACAGACTCATCAAAGTACTCTATAGATATCCATGGCTGACTCATCACCAACTCCTTCCCCAAAACACAATGGCTTTTCACTGTATACAATAGCACCAGAAATCAGTCTGCTACCTGGTAGACTGCTACTTTGCTATTATGGCAGTCTTCCTGAGCTATGCTGCCTTATGTAATAATAGATTTTTATGAATTAAGCAGGAAAGGACTCTGACTGTATAGTTAGTGTTCAAACTATGATTCCTGGATCCTTGGCAGCAACATGCAAAGCTTAAAGAGATGCTAGGCCAGTGGGATTCTGGACCCACCTCCTTGCAACAAGAGTTGTTCCATTTTTATGTGTTATATACATTGTGCAAAATACTATTTAAAGGTATGGCATCCCCGCCCACCCCTTATTTGGCTGTGCTGCGTTGTCTCTGCTGCTCAGGCTGTTTTCTAGTTGTGGTGCTGTCTGTAGAGGTTCTTCATTCCTGTGGCTTCTCTTATTGCACAGCACAGGCCCTAGGACATGCAGGCTTCAGCAGTCGTGGCTCCAGGGCTCTAGAGCACAGGCTCAGTAGTTGTGGAACACGGGCTTAGTTCCTCCATGGCGTGTGCGATCTTCCCAGACCAGGGATTGAACTCATATCTCCTGCAGTGGCAGGCAGATTCTTTACCACTGAGCCACCAGGGAAGCCCTAAAGAGCCTTTTTAAAAAAAATTCCATGATAGCTAACTAAGACGTTCACAAGTTATTTCATACTCCTCTTTTGGGTGTAGGTTGGACTTAGTGACTTTACTTTTTTTTTTTGATGTACAACTGACATATAACATTGTATTTTTTTTTTCAGGTACAACATGATTTGATGTTTGTATATATCACAAATGATCATCATAATAAAACTAATTCACATTCATTACCATACATAGTTATAAAATTTTACTTTCTTATGATCTACTCTCTTAGCAACTTTCAAATATGCAATACAGTATTAAAATAATACTGTAATGTAATTAACAGTAATGAACTATAATTGATCTCATTGTGGGTTTCATTTACAGTTCCCTGATAATACAGTCATTGTGCTATATGTTATATCCCCAATATTTATTTTATAGCTGGAAATTTGTATCTTTTGACCCCCTTCACCGATTTTACTTCTCCCCCAACCCCTGCCTATGGCAACCCACCAATCTGTTCTCTTTTATCTATGAACCTGGATACTGAATTCTTTTTTTTTTTTTTTAAGATTCTACCTGTAAGATTATATAGTATTTGTCTTTCTCTCTCTGATTTATTTCACTTAGCATGTCCTGAGGATCCATTCATGTTGTTGCAAATGGCAAGCTTTCAGTCTGTTTTAGAGCTGAATAATATTCCACTGTATCTATGTACCACAGTTTCTTTATCCATTCATCCATCAGGGGACCCTCAGGTTGCTTCCATGTCTTGGCTATGGTAAACAATGTTGCAACGATCATGGGATGCATGTATCTTTTCAAATTTGTCCTTCTGTTTTCTTCAGATGAACATCCAGAAGAGGAATTGCTGGATCATAAGGCAGTTCTTTTTTTTTTTTTTGAGGAACCTCCATACTGTTTTTCACATTGGCTATACCAATTTACATTCCCAACAATAGTATATAGGGGGCTCATTCTCTTTTCTTGACACCCTGATCACTTGTTATTTCTTATCTTTTTGATTATAGCCATTCTAACCAGTGTGAGGTGATAGCTCACTGTGGCTTTGGTTTGTATTTCTCTGATGATTAGTGATGGCAGAGCATCTTTACATGTACCTGTTGGCCACCTATATGTCTTTTTCAGAAAAATTTCTATTCAAGTCCTCTGCACATTTTTTAATTCAGATGTTCGCTTTTATTGTTGAGTTGCATGAGTTCTTTGTATCATTTTGGATATTAGTCTCCTGTTGGATATATCATTTGCAAATACTTTCTCCAATTCAGTTGGTTTCCTTTTCATTCTGTTGATTTCCTTAGCCATGCAGAAGCTTTTCATAGTCTGTTTATTTTTGTTTTCATTGCCTCTGCTTTTGGAGTCATCCAAAAAAATCATCACCAAGACTGCTGTCAAGGAGTTTCCTGCCTGTTTTCTTATAGGCATTTTACAGTTTCAGGTCATGTGTTCTAGTCTTTAATCCATTTTGAGTTAATTTTTGTATGGTATAAGACACTGATCCAATTTCTTTCTTTTCCTTGTGGCTATCCAGTTTTTCCAACACCATTTATTAAATAGACTGTTCTTTCTCCACTGTATATTCTTGGCTCCTCTGTCATAAACTAATTGACCACATATGCATAGACTTATTTCTGGCCCTCTGTTACCTTGATTTAGATGTCTATTTTCATACCAATACCATACTGTGACTTACTTTTTTTTTATTATTAAAAATTAAATTTATTTCATTACCAAAGTTAAGGAAGTCAAATAAGACACAAAGGCCTACTTAAACAGATTCTTACGAAAGATCCTCTGTCTTATCCAACCCCCTGGTTCCTGCTCCCTGGAGGGAGTCACTTTCTGTGGTTGCTTCTGGGATTCTTAAATATTCATGTTCCTAAGTACTATCATGATTGAGTTGTCTCTTGATCAATCAGCTGCAGTCATTCACTTATTGATTTACTGATCTCCTCTTGGAGTAGATGAGCAAATGCTCTGTAAGCTAATTACTCCAATCTCATCCTGTCCTCCAGCTACTCTGCTTTCCTGTCCAGACAGAGTCTGCTCAGTGATTCTGGTTATATCAGTATCAGCTGTGACTTACTTCTTAACAATAGAATATGGCAGGATAACCGTGACTTCCAAAAGTCAAAGTGGAAGTGAAGTCGCTCAGTCGTGTCCGACTCTTTGCGACCCCATGGACTGCAGCCTACCAGGCTCCTCCGTCCATGGGATTTTCCAGGCAAGAGTACTGGAGTGGGCCACCATTTCCTTCTCCAAGGATAGGTCATAAAAGGCATTATGGCTTCTTCCTTGCACCCTCTCATGGATTACTTTCTCTGGCAAAGTACCATATCAAGCAATCCTGTGGAAATGCCCACATGATAAAGAACTGAGGCTTCCTGGCAATACCCAGAACAAACTTGCCAAAATCTGAGTAATTCCCAATTGATTCTTCAGAAAACTACAGCAACAGCCAGTGAACTGACTGTAAGCTCATGAGATTCTGGGCCAGAACCACCTAGCTAAGCTGCCCTCAAATTCCTGACCCACTGAATCTATGAGATAAGAAATGTTTGTTGTTTAAGCCTCTAAGCTCTGGGGTAACTGTTATACAGCAATAGATACCTAACACAGATTCTGATACCCAGAAGTGAGTGCATGCATGCTAAGTTGTGTCCGACTCTTTGAAATCCCAGGGACTGCAGCCTGCCAGGCTCCTCTGCCCATGGAGTTTTCCAGGCAAGAACACTGCAGGAGGGTTGCCATTTCCTCCTCCAGGGGAGCTACCAGACCCAGGGGTCAAACAGATGTCTCTTATGTCTCTCACACTGCAGGTGGATTCCTTACGACTGGGCCACCTGGGAAGCTTGCTGTAAAAAAAAAAACCAAAAAACCCCTAAAACGTGGAAATAGCTCTGGAATACAGGAGAGGGCAGAGGTGGAAGGAAGAGTTATGGGTGAGTATTTAAGGGAAAGTGAGGAAAACAGGAGGGAAAGAGATCCTTGTTATGTAGTGGCAAAAGCCTGCCATCAGATGGGAAGTAGAAGTTATGGCTCGTGAACGGGATGATAATCTAGCGAACAAGATTTCCAGACAGGAATGTTGAAGGTCCCTTTTGGTTTCATCTTGCTGCATTAAAATGCAAAAGAAGAGGAATACATTAAAGGAAGAATACTTAAAAAGGAGTTAAGACTGGATCATTCTGAAAATTCCCAGCCTCTCCAGATGGCAAATGATACTAAAATTAAGAAATGGCTTTTTAAAAAAAGAAAGAAAGAAATGGTTTTCAAGCAAAGATCAAATGGGCATTGCCAAAAGAAAACAAGAGTGTGGCTATAAAAATTCTTTGTGAAGACCTCAGAAAGATAGTGCCTAGAGAACTATTCAATTAAACAACTGTGGATATTGTATTATTAATAGTTTCCTGGGGCTGCCATAACATATTCCCACAAACTGGGTAGCTAAAACAACAGGAGTTTATTCTCTCATAATTTTGGGAGTCAGAAATCTGAAATCAAGATGCTGACAGGGGCCTCCCTGGTGATTCAGTGGTAAAGAATCCACCTGTCAGTGCAGGAGACATAACAGACGTGGATTTGATCCTTGGGTTAGAAAGACTCCTCTGGAGGAGGGCATGGCAACCCAATATTCTTGCCTAGAGAATTTCATGAACAGAAGAGCCTGGCGGGCTACAATCCATAGGGTTGCAAAGAGTCAGACACAACTGAAGCATCTGAGCACACACACACATAAAAGACCTTACTTCCAAACAAGATCATATTCACAGCTGAGTTAGGAAGTTAGGACTTGAACACTGGTGGAGTATACAGGTCTACCCACAAGTATTGTCCTTCAGCAATATTGGCAGAAGTCCATGGTAAAAAGGGGAATATCTAAAAAAGACTTGTGAGCGTAGCTTTTGTTAATGGCATGAACTTTAGTAATACTCACAGGAGACTCAAAGTTTTAAAAAGAAACACTACCAGCTTAAATTGAAAAGTACAGAGGCAGTACAAAATGAAAAGAGATCTTCTAGGCCCTCAAAATTCTACTGGCAAGATGCAGGCTAAGAAAACTATGGAGCTGCAAATCTGGACTACTTTTCATGGAAAAAAATGACTCATAGGGTGGAATCAAGAGCCAGGAAGGAGGAAACAAGAGCCACAGAGAAGCATTCCTGGGCAGAAGTAGAATGAAGTCCTAATCAAGGACCGTCCAACATTTATCCAGACCAACATCAAAATTGCTACGAATCAGTAACTTCTGTGTGCCTTACATCTTCTCCCTTTCTAAACAGAAATCTCTATACCTGTTTATTATATACCTGTCCCATCACTATATGTTGTATTTGTGAGGGGTAGAAAACTTGGGTCTTTGGTTTCTAGATCTCCACATCAAAAGGAATTCTGTCTATACCCAAAGAGCCTCATCCATACTCAGACCTAAGTAAATGACACCTGGATTTCAAGTTGATGCTATAAAGGGACAAGACTTCTGGTGGGTCTTGGGAGGAGGTGAATGTATTTCTCACATGGGAGAAATTTCTGGCCAAAGGTTAAATTGTGGTAGTTTTGAAAAAATATGTCCAGGGCTTCCCTGGCAGTCCAGTGGTTAAGACTCTGCTTGCACTGCAGGGAGCGCAGATTTCAGTCCCTGGTCAGAGAACTAAGACCCCCACACGCCATGCAGCATGGCCAAAAAATTAAGGAAAAAAAAATTTTTTTTAATTTTGTAAATAAAAACATGTACACAAATTCTTTAATAGTCCTCCTCATGAAAGTGGGCTAGACTTGGTGACTCACTTCTTACAGATAAAATATGGCTGAAGTGACAGTATTTGTCTTTTAAGATCAGGATATAAAAGGCATTATGGTTTTCCCCTTCTTCCTTTTTCTCTCTTGGATCACTTACTCTAGGGGAAGCCAGCTGCCAAGTCATGAAGACACCAAAGAGTCCTATGGAGAAGTCCCCACAGTGAGGAATTGAGGCCTCCTGCCAACAGCAATGTTAGTTCACCCATCTTGAAGTGGATCTTACCAGTCCCAGGTAAGTATTCAGAATACTGCTGCCACTGCAGACGTTTTGATTACAACATCATGAAAAACTTAACCAAAAACACCTAGCTAAGCTGCTCCCAAATTCCTGTCCCTCAGAAACTGTGAAATGATAAATGTCTGTTGCTAAAAGCTGCTATGGGGTTCCCTGATAGCTCAGTTGGTAAAGAATCCTCCTGCAATGCAGGAGACCCTGGTTCAATTCCTGGGTCAGGAAGATCCACTGGAGAAGGGATAGGTCACCCACTCCAATATTCTTGGGCTTCCCTTGTGGCTCAGTTGATGAAGAATCCACCCACAATGTGAGAGACCTGGGTTCAATCCCTGGGTTGGGAAGATCCCCTGGAGAAGGGAGAGGCTACCCACTCCAGTATTCTGACCTGGAGAATTCCATGGACTTAACAGTCCATGGGGTTGCAGAGAGCTGGACACGACTGAGCAATAACTCTATCTATCATAAATTGCTAAATTCTTGTATAATCTGTTTACCCAGCAACAAATGACTAGTATATCCTTGCTTGCTAGTAAAGGCATATCTCAGCAATATCACAGGTGTGGTTCTAGACCACTGCTGCTGCTACTGCTAAGTCGCTTCAGTCGTGTCTGACTCTGTGTAATCCCACAGACGGCAGCCCACCAAGCTCCTCTGTCCCTGGGATTCTCCAGGCAAGAATACTGGAGTGGGTTGCCATTTCCTTCTCCAGATCACTGCAATAAAGCAAATGCTGCAATAAAATCACTCATATGAATTTTTTGGTTTCCCAGTGCATATAAAAGTTACGTTTACACTTTATTGTTGTCCACTAAGTGTGTGATAAAATTACGTCTAAAACAATGTACATACCTTAATTTTAAAATATTTTATTGTTTAAAAATGCTAACCATCATCTGAACCTTCAGCAAGTTAGTAGTAATACCAAAGACCACTGATCAAAGCTCACCACAGCAAATACAATAATGAAAAAGTTTAAAATATTACGAGAATTACCAAAATGTGACAGAGACATGAAGTGAGCAAATGCAGTTGAAAAAATGGCACCGAGAGATTTGTTGGATACAGGGTTGCCACAAACCTCCAATTTGTAAAAAATGCACTATCTGCTAAGCGCAATAAAGCAAAGTGCAATGAAAATTGGGGAGCTGTACAGTTGGCCCTCTGTACCCACAGGTTCTGCATCTGCAAACTACTGAGGGGAGGGGGGAAACTCAAGAAAGCTCCAAAATGCAAAACTTGAATTTGCTGTTCACCATCAACTATTTATATAGCATTTACATTGTTTAAAGTGTTGCTATTTACACAGCACTGTATTAAGTGCTACAGTAACCTAAAGATGACTTAAAGTATACAGAAGGATGTACTATAAGTTATCTGCAAATACTGTTTTCTATCAGGGATGTGAGTTCTCAGAGTTGGCTACCAGCAGGGGGCGCAGGGTGTCCTGGAACCAATCCCTCCAACAGATAGATACTGAGGGATGACTGACTAGAACAGTTAATCACATACTTGAACTAACCAATAAGTAAGTGGTAATAATCTAGTTTGAGAGAGAGACAGAAAGACTCTAATTCCCTGAGGCTCTAAAACAGATCCTATATAAATACTTGGAATTGCCAGGGACACCTCAGGGGATCAGCTGCTGATTTCGCCTTTATCGACTGCTTACTCTCCAGAAGTGAGATGCAGGTTCCATCTCAGCAGCTCAAGATGACCCCAGTAAGTGTATGAGCTGATGTCAGGAAATTATCTTCAATAGATACATACACAGTACTTACAGTGAACTTTTTTTAAACAAATACTTTCTTGTTAAAGTAATAGCTAAAAGCGGTGGGGGAAGAGGTTTATGTATTTAATTTTAGCAACCCACAGAAGAGAAAAATAAACCCACAGGGTCTGGAAGGGAAGATACACGCTAAAATCAGATAAGAGTATTCACTTAAGTCTCCAGAGCTGTATTCTCTCTAGGTTTTCCTCCTAGCTCCCTTCTCAGTCTCCTCTACTTATTCTTCCTACCTTCCAAAGTTCTAATCAAGGAGGGCTCAGAGCTCAATTCCCTGAGCTCTTCTATTTTCTATCTTGACTCTTTTGGCAATTTCATCCAGTTTTATATTTAAGTACCATATACAGGCAACAACTTCCAGGTTTTATCTCCAGCCAAGACCTCTTCCTACTCAACTTCATCACCTGAATGTGTGGTAAGCACCTCAAACTTATTATGTCCAAAACTGAACTCTTAGATCTTCTCCCCTAAACCTGTCCCTTCTAGCATTCCCCATCTTGGCTGATGGTGGCTCCATTTTTCTAGTTGTTCAGACAAAAACCTTTACGTCATCCTTAACTCTTCTTTCTGTTACACCTCATATCCAATCTGCCAGTAAATCCTATCATGCCCATTGTCAATCTTTACCTAGAATCCAACTTTTTTTTTTTTTTTAACTAACCCTCATCCAAGCCACTGGCATGTCTAACTTTAATGCAACAGCCTCCTAACTGGTTTCCCTGCTTCTGTCTTTGCCCCCGTGCCCCTTGTACACACACATACCACTCGCCATTCTATTATCAACACAGCAGTTACAATGATCATTTAAAGGTGTAAGTTAGACCATGTCATTCCTCTACCGTAAAATTCCTACTGGACTTCCACTGCACTCAGAATAAAAGCCTTTATAATAGCCTACCAGTCCCTACATGATCTCAGACTCACCTCCTGATCTCTGGCCCCAACAAGTTCTCTGTGACCTCATCTCCTACTATTCCCCTCACTTATTCTGCTCTCTCTACATCAGACTCTCCTTGTTGGCACATTCCTGGCTCATTCCCTCACTTCTTTTATGTCTATTTAAATATGTTCTGAATAAGGCCTTTGCTGACTATACTTTTTTTTTCTTTTTTTTTTTAATTAGTTGGAGGCTAATTACTTCACAGCATTTCAGTGGGTTTTGTCATACATTGATATGAATCAGCCATAGAGTTACACGTATTCCCCATCCCGATCCCCTCTCCCACCTCCCTCTGACTATACTTTTTGAAGCTTCACTTCTCCCACACTCCCAAACTCCCTCCCCTTTTTCTTTTCCATATCATTTACTGCTGTTTAACACTCTATTGATTAGGTTTATTTTGCTTGTCTGTCATCTCCCATTAGTATTTAAATTCCACAAGGGCAATCTTTTTTTTTTTTTACTGTGTTGTTGACTAATGTATGCCCAACATCCTGAATAGCACTTGGCAGTAATACACAAACACTTATTGAATGACTTAAGAGACCTCAAGATGGGGCCCAATCAGATAGTCATTGAAAAATATATTCAATCTATGAAGATTTAAAAAAGAGATTATAAAATAGGTATAGTATGATTCCTCTTCAACTGTATAGATGTAGGTATCACATATATACTTATGTAAAAGGTCTACATGATTATGTATCAAGAAACAACTGTGGCTAATTTCTGGGTAATGCTGTTTTTTCAACCCAAGCCAAAAAACAAAACAAAATAAACCTACTATTTTTAAATAACAAAAAAAGTCAATTCTCAAAATTTGAGTGTGAGCAGTGGTCAGTAAACAATGGTCCCAGAACCTAGGGTTAACTTCAGGAGAACATATTTTAGGTTGAAAACCTGACAAGCAGGATAAAAAGTTATACTACTTCTCAAATCAACAGGACAAACTGTTATCAGGAAGAAGCCAAGCCAAAATTTAATCAATAAACTTATAAAATATGAAATTGTACAGTACTTTCAAAACACTGGGTAACAGTGTAATGATAACTACTGTAACGTAATAACAATTATGTGGAACAATCTGGGTTGACCTGCTAATAAGAAGGCAGAGCAATATGCCCCAAAGATGTGTTCTATTTACACTTACATGAACAAAAAGAAAAAATAAATTGAACTTAAACCTTCCTAAGTTTTACTTACTGACACACTGATATGTGTCCCTTACAAGGAAAATTTTGAGAAAGTTAGGCAAATGCTTAATTCTTTTTTTCCCCTAATTGTGAAGACTATAAAACACTATTAAAATTTCTTTAAGTATTTTCAAACATTCATAATGCCACCAACTACAAATATCATCATTTTTGCCATATTCTGGCTCCAATATTTAACTGGCTTCATATCTTCAGGCAATTTACCTAACCTCTCTGTGCCTCAGTTTCTACTGTAAAATGGAATATTCATAGTAACTTATCCAGAGTTATAATGAAGATTAAACAAATAACTGTAAAGCACTCAAACTACTATCTAGCACAAAGTCTTAGCTATTATTACTACTAATTCATATGTTCCATTTACCTCTTAGAAACATAATTACAATTATTCATTCATTCAACACAAACATAGAGTGTATGTGTTGTGTGTTTGTGCTCAGTGGTGTCTGACTTTGTGAATTCATGGACTGGAGTCAGCCAGGCTCCTCTGTCCATGGGATTTCCCAGGAAAGAATGTTGGAGTGGGTTACCATTTCTTTCTCTAGAAGATTCATTCAACACAAATATATACAGTATTCACTATAAAACAGACACTAACTAGAAGCTGGGAATACAAATATGAATAAAATGCCACCCTAAACCTCTGATCCCAGAAATAACTGAAAAGGTTGTAACAGATCTGGTCCCCCAAAAGATGCTAGGCCCAGATAAAAATTACAGGTAACTTTTATCAAACCTTTAAAAAATAGATAATTCCTGATTTAAACTATTCTCAACCATAAAAACAAAGCAAGATTTCCCAGTTTATTTTACCAAACTAAAATAACCCTGATACCAAAATCTGATAAAGATTATACAAGAAAACTACCAGCTTCCCAAAAATCCTAAAAAAGATTAGGAAGAAATCAACTCCAACAATGCATTAAAAGATCAATGCTTCTTTTACAAAGTAGTTTTTAATCAAAGTCTGATGAATTCATAGTGTTCATTCAATGTTAGAAAATCTATTAATAAAATGCACTAATTGTTTAAAGGAGAAAAACTACAAGGGTCATCTTCACAGGACTGCAAAGAGCACTTGATAAAATCACTCACCATCCTCAATTAAAAGCCCATAATAAATCAGGAATAAAATAAATGTGATAGTGCACATATTAGGAACCAAAAGCAAATATGTTTAATAAAGAAACACTAATTCACTCTTACTGAAGTCAGGAAGAAGACAAAGATAACTATTAGGTAACTTTGTTTTGATAATAAAGTCAATGCAACAGATAAAAATAGTGAGGCATAAACACAGGGAAAAAATAGGATCAATATTTGTAAATGATACACCTGTTAATCTAGAAAACTTAGAAAATAAAATGAATAACTATTAGAGCTAATAAGACAACTAAATTAAGGAGCAAGATGTTGGGTAGCAATCTATCTAACAATCAGTTTAAAAATTAAGTGAAACTATAAAATTTTACTGAATACATCAAAAAAGAACCATACAAATTGAGACATGAGTCGCGGGTCCAGATGAGAAGTTTCAATATTATAAAAAGTATCAACTGTCCCCAAATAAATGAAATTCCAATCAAAATTCCAATGGGATAAGAGAGGTCAGAGATTGACAAATTACATTTAAAATTCATTTGAAAGAGTAAATATAAAAGAAGCACTCAACAGTTTTTAAAAATGAGTAATAATGAAATAGATTTTCACTACTAGGTATCAAATCATACTATAAAACTATAGAAAGTAAATCAGGAAGACACAGGCATAGGGGCATCCAAAAAAATATCAGATCATAATACAGAATCTAGAGATGAATATGACACTGTATACATAACAAAGGTAACATTTCAAGTCAGATGGATTATTCAATAAATGATAATGCGAAATAACTTTATACTCATATTTGGAGGGGACATATTAACTCAAAAAATGCACAAGAATAATACCACTCAGTACCAGAAGTGTATGCACAAAACACAGAAATCCTCCCTGGAAGTGGATAGAGGCACATATCCACTGGGATGAACGCTCTAATATTCTTATAAACTTGGAACTACCATTAGCTGTCAATCATTTTACACAGGAGAGCTATCTAATAATGACGCCAACAAAGAGAGGACAGAGACAGACGATGATAACATACTGACCAACCACTTAGATCCATCTAAGAACACCTAATTTACATCAGTGGTCAATACTGCCCCCACACAGCAACTGAGAAATCCAAAGAGATGGTTTTGCTAGATACAATAAATGGGGTAGTACCATTCATACTCAATAGATAGGAAGGAGCAGTACGAGTCATCCTGCCAAGAAATGGGAAGACGGCCAGGACCGACACAGAACTGTCTTCCAACAAACGTAATTTGTGAACATCCTGCCTGGACATTCATTTGGGGAATGTCTGTTAAGAATTAACTGTATTTTCTAGTAACACATCTACAGTGAAAATCAAGGGAAAATTATACATTCCCACCCCCAGCACTTTCCCAGGAAGTCTTCACCACTTTGGAAAATCCTAACACTAGCAATCACAGGTTCGATCCTTGGGTGGGGAAGATCTCTTGGAATAGGAAATGGCAACCCACTCCAGTATTCTTGCCTGGGAAATCCCATGGACAGAGGAGTCTGGCAGGCTACAGTCCAGGGGGTCGCAAAGAGTCGGACATGACTGAGCACGTACACATGCACACAACTCTACCAATGCTGTTTGTGGTAGACGGAGATGGTAGATATTACACTCTCATACCATCTGCCTATCATATTCTTTCTTTAAAAAATTATAGACATTTATTCTTTAGTTGAAAAATCTATACACATAATCAGAATATACAATTTAAGATTTCTTTTTAGTGGAAAGGAATCCAAGGTCTCAAGAGCTTTGATAAGCATGCAACATATTTTCTGGAGATCACTTAACTGAGCCTTTTGAGACTCTGGAACAAAACAGGAGAAAAACTGGTTCAAGAAAATCAGCATTTAAGATTTTGAAATCAAATTACCTATTCTTAATTCTAAACATCCAGAACTGGAAAGAACTGGAACAATTCCTCTTCTATATTTCCAACATGCTCAGATTTACCCTAGCAAAGAGATGCCTGCTCTACTGGAAGACATAATGCAAACAGAATAAATTAAACAGAAGATGGTGGTATGCTTTTTGGCCACACATGTGGCTTGTGGGATTTCAGTTCACCGACCAAGGATGGAGCGCAGGCCATAGCAGTGAAAGCTCGGAATCCTAACCGTAAGGCCACCAGGGAACTCCTGGTGGTGTGCTTTTAAGGAAGACACAATTGATGGCCTGTGGCAAGTTTATGGAATGGTAAGGATTTTGAGAGTGGGGATGAGAAAAATAGCTATAGAAAAAGTAAGACTGCAGGTAAGAACTTATATTGATAACTGAACTGAGCAATGATATACCTTTAAACAAACATGGACCTCATTTACCTAATGTCCAATTTCCATCAGTTTCAATACATAGCATTGTGAAGACCACTACTGACTACTTTGCATATAATTCAGGATTCCATAGACCCCATGGAGACATGGAATTCAATGAGAAGCCTTCATCTTTTATGTGAAATTCAAAGGCATTATGAAGACTGAGGTCAACTGAGCTAACTAGGTTAACTAGGATTTGTTTCATTTTTAAGAGAAACCTTCTGCAACAGTTCTATTTAATTCTCCTAAAAATGGTGGCACTCTTTTTTAAACTTTTCTCCTTTCAGAAGCAGCAGGTATATAAATGGGATGCTGATTAAACCTAAAAATAGAGGCACTGGTCAACTTTCATTATTTTTCTACATATAATCATGGCAAAAGGTTAGGAGATCCCTCTTCCCACTCTACACATTTCTAATTAAAATATAATTTGAAAGTTTGTCCTTGCCAAACTATAAAACAGTTACTTAAAAATAAACCAGAAGAGCACTGCATCACCTCAGTAAAGCTGTAGGTTTCCTCATATGCACCAACAAATCTACAGGGGTAGTTTCTACACCCCTCTTTTGAAGACTTTATCTCACACCTCTCATACCACACAGCACTTTAAACACTGACATATAACTCCCTAATAAGATAAAGCAAAGATGAAAGTGTTTATAAAGCCAGGGATGAGCAGCTTCCACATGATTTTTAATTCTTTAGAGTCTCAGGATTAAGCTGTCAGTCAGGCTTTGATTCATGTTAAATACTGTATGGATGATGTTAATGTCACCCCCAGGCCCCGTTTCCTGGCCTACTCCTTAGAACTATTTCCATGAAAATGTATTTTAAAATAAATAAATAAAGGGGTGTAAAAGATAAAACTTTATCTTATTAAACACACTATCACTTAAGAGTCTTCTAATATTATTGCACTTTAATTTTCAAAATTTCCCAATGCATTCATGAAGCAATCTGCAGAAAATGTTTTAACAAATTAAAGAGCTTTTTAAATCTGATATTTGTATGTATTTGTGAAATGATTATCACATAAGTCTAGTTAATATTAGTCACCATACAATTTAAAATTTTTTTAACATGAGAACTTTTAAGACCTACTCTCTTAGCAATTTTCAAATATGCAATAACATTATTAACTATAGCAGCCACACTGTACATTATATTCCCACAACTTAATTTCTAATATAACTGAAAATCTGTCCTTTTTGACACCCTTCACCCATTTCACCCACCTCCCACCCTAAAATCCCTCTGGCAACCACCAATCTGTTCTCTGTATCTATGAACCTGGTTAACGAAATTTTTTTTTTTTAAGATTCCACCTATAAGATCATACAGTATTTGTCTTTCTTTGATTTATTTCATGTAGCATAATGCCTGCAAGGTCCATCCATGTTGTTGCAAATGGCAGAATTTCATCCTTTTTCATGGCTGAATAACATACACACACATATATCTGTATATCACAATTTTTTTTTATCTATTCATCCATCAATGGCTCCTTAGGTTGTTTCCATGTCTTGGCTATGGAAAACAACGCTGCAACAAACATGGGATGCCATTTATCTTTTCATATTTGTGTTTTTGTTTTCTTCAGATAAATACCCAGGAACTGCTAGATCATAAAGTAGTCCTCCTATTGTTAATTTTTTTGAGAAACCTCCATATTGTTTCCCACAGTGGCTACATCAATTTACATTCCTACCAACAGTGTAAAGGGGTTTGCTCCCTTTCCTCCGCAACCTCATCAACACTTACCATTTCTTGTCTTTTTGACAGCAGCCGTTCTAACAGGTGTGAGGTGGTATCTCACTGTGGTTCTGATTTGTGTTCCTCTGATGATTAGCGACGCCTGGCATCCTTTCATGTCCTTTCTGGCCATCTGTATGTCTTCTTTGGAAAAATGTCTGTTCAGGTCTTCTGCCCATTTTTTAAACAGACTGTTAGGCTATTTGCCTTTCATTTTGTAGATGATTTCCTTTGCTGTGCAGAAGCTTTTTATCCTTTGATGTAGTCCCACTGTTCATTTTTGCTTTTGGAGTCAGATCCAAAAAATCATCACCAAGATCAATGTCAAGGAGCTTACTGCCTATGTTACCTCATAGGGATTTTATGGTTTCAGTTCTTACGTACAAGTCTTTAATCTATCTTGAGTTAATGTCTGTGGATGGTATAAGACAGTTTCATTCTTTTGCACGTGGTGACTCTCAGCCCCACAACGGCATCTAGCTTTCTCCTCAGCAACAGACTGAAGGCTTTGAGCAAATTTTCACTGCTTAACATCCTGATGGACAGGCCTGCCATAGGATGCATCCTTAGGAAATGTGCATTTACAGCCACTAAAATACACACAAACCCAATATGCAACATAATCTCACTTGGCCTTGTATCCCAGTCTATGCACTTTATCAAGCCAAGTGGGGCAGGCAGTCTCACAGAGCTCTGAGAGCTGGCAATACTGTACCCTGAGAAGAAAGTGCATTACGTCTACTGCTTCTTCCTCTATAGCTCCTGGATGTATTAATACTTGTATCAATACAAATACCCATCTTGGCTTACCTAATGGCTGCTGCCAGACAGAAAGGCACTATCACTTTCTTAGTGATTCTACACATAGAAGCAAGCATCTGGTATTTCACAGCCTCCCAAATCAGTCACAGCCAAGTATTTATAAATTTAAAAACATATTTTTATGTATTACTTTTAGTTCTCTTGTATATTAGTTGGAGAATAATAATATAGGCATAAATGTTTTAATATATTTTATAGGTTATATTATGAATAAATTATAAATCAGGATAATAAGAAATGATATCATATTTGCTAAAAAAGGAGAGATGTTGGTACATATGCTGATACGGCCAAGAACCACTTGAGTTATATGAACCAACACATTCTAATTTTTTCAAATTATATTAAAGTGAATTTCTATTGCTTATAACAAGAGTTCTGACCATTATAACCAAAAAGCACTAGATAAGAAAATACTGGGAGAAAATATGGGAATATTTTATTTTTTTATTTTTTATTTTTTGGGAATATTTTAAAATCACGAAATAAGGAGAGAGACTTTCTAAGTATAGTATGAAATCTAAAATATGTAATATGTAAACAATATATAAAAGATTAAGATCTTTGCTACATAGAGAGAACTCATATAAAACAATTTTTTAATTCTGTAATAGGAAAACCAAGCAAAGAATATTAATAAACAATTCATTAAAGAAAAAATATAAATACCTAATAATTATATGAAAATAAGCTTAATCAAATGAAAAAAATTAAAAAGACATAAAAAGTAATATTTAGCATATTACTGGCATATTTTTGTCTATCAGATCATGAAAGATAAAGACTGATAACAGTTTGATAAGGATGTTCCGTACATTTCAAATACTGTTGGTAAGAATATAATGCTATAGTCTTTCAGAAGAGCAATTTGACAGTATCAATTTTCAAATAGTCATATCCTTTGACCCAGCTATTTCTCTCTTAGAATTTTATACTCCAGCAAGAGAATTTCAGAAAATCATCTACTTCTGCTTCACTGACTACGCAAAAGCCTTTGACTGCATGGATCACAAAAAACTGGAAAATTCTTAGAGACTGGAATACCAGACCATCTTACATGTTTCCTGAGAAACCTGCATGCAGGTCGAGAAGTAACAGAACCAGACATGGAACAACAGATTAGTTCAAAAATTGGGAAAGGAGTACATCAGGCTGTGTATTGTCATCAGGCTTTTTTAACTTATATGGAGAGTACATTATGCGAAATGCTGAGCTGGATGAATCACAAGCTGGACTCAAGATTGCTGGGAGAAATATCAACAAACTCAGATATGCAGATGATACCACCTTAATGGCAGAAAATGAAGAAGAACTAAAGAGCCTCTTGATGAAGGTGATAGAGGACAGTTGGCTTAAAAACTTTTTCTGGCTTTAAGCCAAAAAAACTGGCTTAAAACTCAACATTCAAAAAACTAAAATCATGGCGTCTGGTCCCATCACTTCATGGCAAATAGATGGGGGAAAAGTGGAAACAGTGAACAGTGACAGATTTTATTTTCTTGGGCTCCAAAATCACTGTGGATGGTGACTGCAGCCAAGAAATTAAAAAACACTCCCTGGAAGAAAAGTTATGACAAACTTAGACAGCATATTAAAAAGCAAAGACATCACTTAGGTGACAAAGGTCTGTACAGATGTGAGAGCTGGACCATAAAGAAGGCTGAGCGCCAAAGAATCGATGCTTTTGAACTGTGGTGTTGGAGAATACTCTCGAGAGTCCCTTGGACAGCAAGGAGATCAAACCGGTCAATCCTAAAGGAAATCAACCATGAATATTCATTGCAAGGACTGATGCTGAAGTTGAAGCTCCAACACATGGCCACCTGATACGAAGAGTCGACTCTGGGAAAGATCCTGATGCTGGGAAAGACTGAGGGCAGGAGAAGGTGGTGACAGAGAATGAGATGGTTGGATGTCATTACAGACTCAATGGACCTGAGTTTGAGCAAACTCCAGGAGAAGCACAGAGAAGACTGACATGCTATATAGTTCATGGAGTTGCAAAGAGTCGAACATGATTTAGCCATTGAACAATAACAAAATGAGCACAGGAACAACACCTACCATTTTACATGGATTAAATAAGTAGAAAAAGCACAAAGCACAATGCTATGCACATAGCAAACACTTAAAAATTTAGTGTTTATCATTCCTACTAAATGGCATCCATGAGATCAAGCACCACTATCCGTTTTGCTCACCATCATATCCCCAGTACCCAGTAAAGTGTCCCAACATAAGACACTCAATAAGTATTTGTTGAGTGAATGTTTTGTGGTCACAAGACTCTATATTCCTATTAAATTTCATATTAACTCCATCACTCCAATCTATTGAGGTCTTTTTGAATCCTAATGTTATCCAATATATCTGCTATCTCTTTCAGTATCTTCTGAAACTTTGATAAACATATCACCTAGATATTTATCTAAAATATTAATAAAAATGTTAACTAGAGACCTATGTCATTAGTTTTATCATCCTTCAGTTTATCATCATTGCTAAACTGGTACTAGTTGAGTATAGACATTCAATTTGGCTTCATTTTCATTCTGCATATATATTCTCATCTTGTCCACAAAGATAGTAAGTATAAAAATCTTATTATGTCAATTAGATTATGTCAATATGTCCTTCACTGAAACTACCCTTAAAAAGAATTTAAATAACAACTTAGTACTCACCTTTCAAAAGCTGGGGATCTCTCGGGACGAGTACTTCCTCGAGATCTGTATCTCTGAGTCATTGACAGCCGTGGAGGCCGACTTGGACCCCAGAAGTCAGTGTGAGTTTGGTGACTCCTCTCATTGGCTCTGTTATCTTGGTCCAGTAGACTGCTACTTAGAAAGGGTCTAAAATCTTGGAAAAACATCGTGGGGTCCAAACGGTCCCAGAACTAGCAAAAACCAAAAATAAACAACATGTTACTTGTTTCAAGAAAAGGTGACAGAGGAAACAGGATGAAAAAAATATTGAAAAAAAGATAGGATTAATTTTTAAGACTTCAAAATTCAGCAGTTCCAAATTTTGAAAATGTATGCTTCCCAATTTCATGGAGGAAAAAAGAGAAGTCCTTCAAGTGTATGCACAGGGGGAAAATTTTGTATACCAAGAAATAATTCCCTTCATATAGAAAGAAGCCAATGGCCAGACCTTAATACTGAGCTCATAGCCACATGGCTCTGACCAGTTTCCCACACTAAAATAAAAAACATGAACCAAAGGTTGATCATGAACTTCTGTCCTAAGTACAATCAATCATCTAGATCAACATTATAACCTTGTGTATTGTAACAATGACATCCACATTTCTACCATAGAATAACCTAAGATTAAATAAAATGAATGTATACACTTGTGGGGGAAAAAAAAGCATCAACACTACAAAGTGAAGACAGATGTCTATAAAAATACTTAACTTATAGAAGGTGCATGAGAAATCTGTGTCAAAGCTGTGCCAAAGCAGTGCAAGAAGGTCTGATAAGGCCATTCTATTGTACACACTTTTTACTAAAAGTGCATTGGCATGGGATAGGCATGTCTAGGGGCAAGGGGGAAGGGGTTTGTTGGGTTTTGCCAAGGAATCACTAAACAAAGAGTAAGAGGGAAAAATCCAAGTTACCTCTAAAATAATTTAAATTTTATTTATTTGGGCATCAGATATTTCAAGAGTTCCACAGAACACAACTTACTGCACTCCATCCAACCAAGTACGTAACTCTAGTCACATCCTGGTCTTTTCATGTTGTTTTGAAGTTTTAAATCAAATAAAAAGAACCTCATTATTTATTGTATTTTAGTATGTTACTAAAATATTAAACTACTCAGTACATGGCCTTAGATCCTAAAATTCTCACAGCTCCTCCACCCCAGACTGATCTTTCTTCCAGAGACCCATACTAGCAACAGCCTCCTTTAGAAATACTCAGAGAAGGGTTAGCAGCTCAGTTGCACATTAAGCTAAGCTGATTCCAGGACCATTTCTAGTCTCAATCTACCTTCCAATAATTTGTCACATCAATTCTTGAAGTTAAGGGGTTTGTTTAGGTTTGTCAATAATGTTATTTTTTGCTAATTTTTCCAATTTATAATTTCTGCTTTATTTTCAAAGATGCTTTCTCCCGTTTTAGTTAAAAATACACAATAAATATAAATTATAAAAATGCAAGTGCAGAATATAAAATACAAAGTACAATATAGCTTCCATTCTCTCATCTGTGACCAAACCCTACCCCTAATTCCAAAGAACTACTTAGAGGTTAATTTGGTATGCAGAATTCCAGTTTTGTTTTTTTTTCTTGAGAGGGAATTGTTAAATTTTTATCTTTTGTTTTCCTTTTTATATTTTATGACTTTGTTGTTGTTGCTTGTTATAGTTCTAGAACATAGGCACCATTCCACTAATAGAAACTGACAGAACATAGAGACAGAACTATCTGATGAATACACACAATGACTAGAAAAGAATTAAGAGACTTAGTTTATGAAAAGTTTACCTTAGTTTATGAAAAGACTTAGTTTACCTCTGAGAAATCATCCCCCAAAATAGGTCCTATATTAACAACTGCAAAAACTAAACAAACCCAAATGAAACGAAAGCAAATAAAACTTCAAAACATTAAAATACAGTGCAAAAAAATGGTATGACAAATTTAAGTCACTTTCTAGCCTTTCAGTCAATAAAAGGCTGTGACTGTATCTTTCTTTGGATTCAGGTCCTCCTTTTAAAATTATGGCCTAAAGCCCTTGCCCCAAATGATGGGGGGGTTGAGGAGGGGGTTAAACGGGGCAGTGGAACACCCAGTCTGTGACATCTGACAGCATGCGCTTTCACGGCGGGCCAGCAGAGCAATGGTGACACTCCCCTATTCTCACTGGTAAAGCTTTAGAATTTCAGATCTTTAAATATCTATGTGTACATACATTCACCAGGTTTTATAAACATACACACACATTTATTCAGCAAATACTTACTGAGCATGTACTATGTCCCAATCACTTTCTGGGAATGATTAGAATACAGCAGTTAACAAGATGTCAAAAAACAAATAAGAACTTGTGCCCTAACAGATTTCATTTTCAAGTGGAAAGAGCAACACTCTCCCTCCCTCCAAAAAAAACAATGCCATGAAAGGAAAAAAAGGCTTCCAATGAATAACTCAGAACACACAAAGGCATATCATTCTTTTCAACAATAGCACAGTATGGATGTTTTATGTTTTATATAGTCTTTAACATTTCTTATTATAATATATAGTATTTGACACATGTAAAATGACACAATAAATGAGGTATAAGAAAATAAAACAGGACTTCCCTGGTGGCGATAAGAATTGACCTACCAATGCAAGGAACATGGGTTCCATCCCTGGTCTGAGCAGATCCCACATGCTGTGGACCAACAAGGTCCGTGTGCCACAACCACCGAGGCCCACACGCCCTAGAGCCTGTGCTCCACAAGAGAAGCCAACACAATGAGAAGCCTATGCACCGCAACAAAGAGTAGCCCCAGTTCTCCGTCAACTAGAGAAAGCCTGCACACAGCAATGAAGGCCCAGCGCAAACAAAAAAAGTAAAAATAAATAAATTAAAATTTTTAAAAAAGAAAACATATGGTCATGTAACCATCTCTTAGTTCATATGACCAAAACCACTGAAACCCTTTCTCCCTCCCTCCTCCTACCTCCAGGGATAACCACTACCCTCAATTTTTTCTTTACCATTCCTTAAATAGCTTTACCACAAATATACACATCCATAAATAAAATGTGCCTTATGAATTAATATGAAAGTGCCTAATGAAAGCGCTTGCTTTTCTGTCTCCACGTTGATACATTTATTTTTGCACACACTTTATGCCACACTTTTTAAAATCTTTTCTTCCCTCAATAAACGTAAGGACATACTGTTCCCAGTTTTTTGCCATTACAAACAGCCAGTGTGAACATTCTTATATATGTTTTCTGCTATAGAGATAGGGAGTTTCTGTTAGTGGTCTATACAACTTTATATATGGTCTATATTAATGCCAAATTGTTTTCCAAAGTGGTTGAACCAATTTACACATCCACCATGAGAGTTGAAGGGTTTCCACTGTATCAAATCCTGGTGAACACTTGATAATAGGGCTTTTTTTAAAAATAGTTTTTACCAGTCTTCAAGACAGAAAACAACTGTATCACCTAGAGGTTTCTTGTTTTGTTTTCTGTGTATAAGAATCTACAGGGGGTTGATTTTTAAAATGTGTATTTTTCTGTCCTACTGCAGAAAGTAAACTCAACAGGTCTATAGTAAGCCTGAAAGACTCCCTTCAGCATTTCTTGTATAGACGGTATAAACCATATAGTAATGAACTACCTCAGCTATTGTTTATCTGGGAATGCCTTAATATCTCCTTCATTCTTGAAGACAGTTTTGTTGGATTTAGAATTTCAAGGTGGCCATTTTTTTCTTTCAACACTTTAAATATGTTATCTCACTGCCTTCTCAGTGGAGTTCAGTTCAGTCACTCACTAGTGTCCAACTCTTTGCGATCCCATGCACTGCAGCACGCCAGGCCTCCCTGTCCATTACCAACTCCCGGAGTTTACTCAAACTCATGTCCATTGAGTTGGTGATGACATTCAATCATCTCATTCTCTGTCATACCCTTCTCCTTCTGCCTTCAATCTTTCCCAGCATAAGGGTCTTTTCAAATGAGTCAGTTCTTCACATCAGGTGGCCAAAGGGTTTGAGTTTCAGCTTCAACATCAGTCCCTCCAGTGAACACCCAGGACTGATCTCCTTTAGGATAGACTGGTTGGATCTCCTTGCAGTCCAAGGGACTCTCAAGAGTCTTCTCCAACACCACAGTTCAAAAGCATGAATTCTTCGGCACTCAGCTTTCTTTACAGTTCATCTATACTATACTATCCTCTCACATCCACACATGACTACTGTAAAAACCATAGCTCTGACGAGATGGACCTTTGTTGGCAAAGTAATGTCTCTGCTTTTTAATATGCTGTCTAGTTTGGTCATAACTTTTCTTCCAAGGAGTAAGCGTCTTTTAATTTCATGACTGCAGTCACCATCTGCAGTGATTTTGGAGCCCAAAAAACTAAGTCTGCCATTGTTTCCCCATCTATTTGCCATGAAGTGATGGGACCAAATGCCATGATCTTTGTTTTCTGAATGTTGAGCTTTATGCCAGCTTTTTCACTCTCCTCTTTCACTTTCATCAAGAGGTTCTTTGGTTCCTCTTCACTTTCTGCCATAAGGGTGGTGTCATATGCATATCTGAGGTTACGGATATTTCTCCAGGCAATCCTGATTCCAGCTTGTGCTTCATCCAGCCCAGCGTTTCTCATGATGTACTCTGCATATAAGTTAAATAAGCACAGTGACAATATACAGCCTTGACGTACTCCTTTTCCTATTTGGAACCAGTCTGTTGTTCTATGTCTAGTTCTAACTGTTGCTTCCTGACCTGCATACAGATTTCTCAAGAAGCAGGTCAGGTGGTCTGGTATTCCCATCTCCTTCAGAATTTTCCACAGTTTACTGTGATCCACACAGTCAAAGGCTTTGGCATAGTCAATAAAGCAGAAATAGATATTTTTCTGGAATTCTCTCGCTGTTTCGATGATCCAGCGGATGTTGGCAATTTGATCTCTGGTTCCTCTGCCTTTTCTAAAACCAGCTTGAACATCTGGAAGTTCACGGTTCACATATTGTTGAAGCCTGGCTTGGAGAATTTTGAGCATTACTTTACTAGGGTGTGAGATGAGTGCAATTGTGCAGTAGTTTGAGAATCCTTTGGCACTGTCTTTCTTTGGGATTGGAATGAAAACTGACCTTTTCCAGTCCTGTGGCCACTGCTGAGCTTTCCAAATTTGCTGGCATATTGAGTGCAACACTTTCACAGCATTATCTTTTAGGATTTGAAATAGCTCAGCTGGAATTTCATCACCTCCACTAGCTTTGTTCGTAGTGATGCTTCCTAAGGCCCACTTGACTTCACACTCCATGATGTCCGGCTCTAGGTGAGTGATCATACCATCGTGATTATCTGGGTCGTGAAGATCTTTTTTGTACAGTTGTTCTGTGTTTTCTTGCCACCTCTTCTTAATATCTTCTGCTTCTGTTAGGTCCATACCATTTCTGTCCTTTATTGAGCCCATCTTTGCATGAAATGTTCCCTTGGTATCTCTCATTTTCTTGAAGAGATCTCTAGTCTTTCCCATTCTGTTGTTTTCCTCTATTTCTGTACACTGATCACTGAGGAAGGCTTTCTTATCTCTCCTTGCTATTCTTTGGAACTCTGCATTCAAATGGGTGTATCTTTCCTTTTCTCCTTTGCTTTTTGTTTCTCTTCTTTTCACAGCTATTTGTAAGGCCTCCTCAGACAGCCATTTTGCTTTTTTGCATTTCTTTTTCTTGGGGATGGTCTTGTTCCCTGTCTCCTGTACAATGTCACGAACCTCCATCCATAGTTCATCAGGCACTCTGTCTATCAGATCTAGTCCCTTAAATCTATTTCTCACTTCCACTGTGTAATCATTAAGGATTTGATTTAGGTCCTACCTGAATGGTCTAGTGGTTTTCCGTACTTTCTTCAATTTAAGTCTGAATTTGGCAATAAGGAGTTCATGATCTGAGCCACAGTCAGCTCCTGGTCTTGTTTTTGCTGACTGTACAGAGCTTCTCCATCTCTGGCTGCAAAGAATATAATCAATCTGATTTCAGTGTTGACGATCTGGTGATGTCCAAGTGTAGAGTCTTCTCTTGTGTTGTTGGAAGAGGGTGTTTGCTGTGACCAGTGCATTCTCTTGGCAAAACTCTATTAGTCTTTGCCCTGCTTCATTCTGTACTCCAAGGCCAAATCTGCCTGTTACTCCAGGTGTTTCTTGATTTCCTACTTTAGCATTCCAGTCCCCTATAGTGAAAAAGACATGGTTTTGGGGTGTTAGTTCTAGAAGGTCTTGTAGGTCTTCATAGAACTGTTCAGCTTCTTCAGCATTACTGGTCGGGGCATAGACTTGGATTACTGTGAGACTGAATGATTTACCTTGGAAATGAACAGAGATTAGTCTGTTGTTTTTGAGACTGCATCCAAGTACTGCATTTCGGAGTCTTCTGTTGACTATGATGGCTACTCCATTTCTTCTAAGGGATTCTTCCCCACAGTAGTAGATATAGTTGTCATCTGAGTTAAAGTCACCCATTCCAGTCCATTTTAATTCGCTGATTCCTAAAATGTCGACTTTTACTCTTGCTATCTCCTGTTTGACCTCTTCCAATTTACGTTGATTCATGGACCTGACATTCCAGGTTCCTATGCAATTTTGCTCTTTACAGCATCGGACCTTGCTTCTATCACCAGTCACATCCACAACTGGGTACTGTTTTTGCTTTGGCTCCATCTCTTCTTTCTTTCTGGTGTTATTTTTCCACTGATCTCCAGTAGCATATTGGGCACCTACTGACCTGGGGAGTTCATCTTTCAGTGTCCTATCTTTTTGCCATTTCATACTGTTCATGGGATTCTCAAGGCAACAATACTGAAGTGGTTTGCCATTCCGTTTTTCAGTGGACCACATTTTGTCAGTACTCTCCATCATGACCCATCTGTCTTGGGTGGCCCTACAAGGCATGGCTCATAGTTTCACTGAGTTAGACAAGGCTGTGGTTCATGTGATCAGATTGGTTAGTTTTCTATGATTATGGTTTTCAGTCTACCTGTCCTCTGATGGAGAAGGATAAGAGGCTTATGGAAGTTTCCTGATGGGAGAGACTGACAGAGGGGGAAACAGGGTCTTGTTCTGATGGGTGGGGCCATGCTCAGTAAATCATTAATCCAATTTTCTGTTGATGGGTGGAGCTGTGTTAATATAAAAACTAAATATTTTTTAAAATATTTATTGAAGTATAGCTGATTTGCAATGTTGTGTTACTTTCAGGTATAAGCAAAGTGATTCAGTTATATATGTTTATATATGTGTATGTGTGTAATATATGTATGTGTGTATATATAGACATATATCTCCTTGTTTTTTATCTATTTTATATATAGCTTTGTTATCAGTTAATCCCAAACTCCTAATTTATCCTTTTCCCTTTGATAGTTTGTTTTCTATGTGGGTCTGTGTTTTGTAAATAAGTTCACTCATATCTTTTTTTAGATTCTGCATATAAGTGATATTATATGATATTTGTCTTTCTCTGTCTAACTTACTTCACATGAAAATGTCTAAGTCCATCTATGTTGGTACAAATGTATTATTATTTTTTAATGGCTGGGTAGTATTTTACATTGTGCATATGTATATGTGCGTGTGTACCTCACATCTTCTTTATCCTTTCATCTGTCAGTGGACATTTAGGTTGCTTTCATGTCTTGGCTACTGTTAAGTAGTGCTGCTATGAACACTGGAGTGCATACATCTTTTCAAATTAGACTTTTTGTCTTTTTCAGATATATGCCCAGGAATGAGATTGCTGGATCATATGGTAATTCTATTTTTAGTTTTTTTGGTTTTTTTTTTTAAGATTATTTCCTCTTGGTTGTGCTGGGTCTTCATTGCTATGCACAGGCTTTCTCTAGTTGCGGATAGCAGGGGCTACTCTCTAGTTGCAGTAGGTGGGCTTCTCATTACGGAGGCTTCCCTTGTCGAGGAGCACAGGCTCTAGGGTACGCAGGTTTCAGTAGTTATGAAGCATGAGCTCAGTAGTTGTGGCTCACAGGTCCTAGAGGGCTGGCTTAGTAGTTGTGGTGCACGGGCTTGATCGGCCCATGGCATGTGGGATCTTCCTGAACAGGGATCAAACCCATGTCCCCTGCACTGGCAGGCAGATTCTTAACCCCTAGACCACCAGGGAAGCCCTACTTTTAGTTTTTTAAGGAATCTCTATACTGTTCTCCAAAGTGGTTGCACCAATTTACATTCCCATCAACAGTATGGGAGTGTTCCCTTTTCTCTACACCCTTTTCAGCATTTATTATTTGTAGACTTGTTCGTGATAGCTATCACTGTGGTTTCGATTTGCATTTCTGTAATAATTAGTAATGCTGAACATCTTTTCATATGCCTACTGGTCATCTATATATATATGTCTTCTTTGGATAAATATTTGAAATTTTTGATTAGAAGAAAAATTAAGCACCAAACTCATAATATCAATAATCTGCATTGATAATTACACATGAGTTATTGGCATCTAACATTTGTAAAAATTCTGAAGGAACCCAAGCTTAGAAGCAGCTTCAACATCAGCATAAGGCATTTTCTACTTGTTTGGAACTGCAAATTAGTGCAAACAGACAGTAGTAGTCAATGTATTTGTCCCAAGATACTACTGTATGTTGACCATACAGCACCTGATAAAAAGAGCACACCACACAAGTTTACACCAAATCAACACTAAGGATAACAATAGCTTCAGGTCATTTGCCTCTGAGCAGACTTAAGACAAACCTAAGAGAAAAAAATAGCTCATACAACAAAACTGGGTATTCAAGACAAGTTAAAAACAGATATTCAGTTTATTTTAGATTCTTTACTCACATAGGTTATCCTAGTCAGGGAACTAGATCCCACATGCAACTAAGAGTGCCCGCATGCTGCAACTAAGACCTGGTGCAGCGAAATAAATAAATAATATGGAGAATTAGCAAAATTTGCTATACACTAACCACGATTATATAAGCTAACCAGAAGAACTATACAAAAAAGATGTTAATGATCCAGATAACCATGATGGTGTGATCACTCACCTAGAGCCAGACATCCTGGAGTCCGAAGTCAAGTGGGCCTTAGGAAGCATTACTACAAACAAACCTAATGGAGGTGATGAAATTCCAGCTGAGCTATTTCAAAGTCTTAAAAGATGATGCTGTGAAAGTGCTGTACTCAATATGAAGGCAAATTTGGAAAACTCAGCAGTGGCCACAGGACTGGAAAAGGTCAGTTTTTATTTTAATCCCAAAAAAAGGCAATGCTAAAGAATGTTCAAACTACAGAAGTTGCACTCATCTCACATGCTAGCAAAGTAATGCTCAAAATCCTCCAATCGAGGATGTATGCTGTATATGGGATCTAGTTCCCTGACCAGGGAGCCAACTCAGGCCCCCTGCATTGGGAACACAGTCTTAGCCACTGGACCACTGGGGAAGTCACTCCATCTTTTTTATATTGAAACATGTAAGTATTTCAGCCCACATATTTTTTGAAGCATCATCTTTTTACCTCCAATGCAGAGTAACATTTTCAGTTTTTCAAGACAGAACTTGTCAATTAGGTGCTAGCAAAGTAATGCTCAAAATTCTCCAGGCAAGACTTAAAAAGTACATGAACCATGAACTTCCAGATGTTCAAGCTGGATTTAGAAAACACAAAGGAACCAGAGATCAAATTGCTAACATCCGTTGGATCATCGAAAAAGCAAGAAAATTCCAGAAAAATATCTACTTCTGCTTTACTGACTACGCCAAAGACTTTGACTGTGTGGATCACAACAAACTGTGGAACATTCTTAAAGAGATGGGAATACCAGATCACCTTATCTGCCTCCTGAGAAATCTGTATGCAGGTCAAGAAGCAACAGTTAGAACCGAACATGGAACAACAGATTGGTTCCAAATTAGGAAAGGAGTACTTCAAGGCTGTATATATCGTCACCTTGCTTATTTAACTTATATGCAGAGTACATCATTCGAAATGCCAGGCTGGATGAAGCACAAGCTAGAATCAAGACTGCAGGGAGAAATATCAGTAACTTCCGATATGCATATGACACCACCCTTATGGCAGAAAGCAAAGAGGGACTAAAGAGCCTCCTGATGAAAGTGAAAGAGGAGAGTGAATAAGCTGGCTTAAACTCAACATTCAAAAAATTATCATCATGGCACGCATCCAGTCCCATCACTTCATGGCAAATAAATGGGGAAACAATGGAAACAGTAACAGACTTTAATTCTCCTGGGCTCCAAAATCACTGCAGGTGGTGACTGCAGCCATGAAATTAAAAGACGCCTGCTCCTTGAAAGAAAAGCTATGACCAACCTAGACATAAAAGCAAATTAAAAAGCAGAGACATTACTTTGTCAACAAAGTTCTGTCTAGTCAAACTATGGTTTTTCCAGTAGTCATGTATGGATGTGAGAGTTGGGATCATAAAGGAAGCTGAGCTCTGAAGAACTGATGCTTTTGAACTGTGGTGTTGGAGAAGACTCTTTTTTTTTTTTTGGAGAAGACTCTTGAGAGTCCCTTGGACAGCAAGGAGATCAAACCAGTCAATTGTAAAGAAAATCAGTCCTGAATATTCATTGGAAGGACTGATGCTGAAGCTGAGGCTCCAATACTTTGGCCACCTGATGTAGAAGAACTCACTCCTTGGAAAAGACCCTGATGCTGGGAAAGATTGAAGGCAGGAAGAGAAGGGGACGACAGAAGATGAGATGGTTGGATGGCAGCACCAACTTGATGGACATGAGCTTCAGCAAGTTTCAGGAGTTGGTGATGGACAGGGTGGCCTGGCGTGCTGCAGTCCATGAGGTCGCAAAGAGTGGGACACGACTGAGCAACTGAACTGAACCATGATTATATGAGCACCTCAAATACTATGGTCAATTCTTTGAAAAGTTAAAGAGTTACTATATGGCCCAGCAATTTCCCTCCTACTTATATACTTAAGAACACACAAAATACATACAGAAAAAAATTATACATATTCACAGCAATGTTATCTAAAGTGGTTAAAAGGTGTAAATAATGGAAATGTCCATCAACTGATGAGCAGATAAACAAAATGTAGTATATCCATACAGCAGGTCATGCAGCCATAAAAAAGAATTAAGTACTGATACATGCTATAAAACCTAGATGTGTCAAGAAAACATTATGTTAAGTGAGCCAGTCACAAAGGTCACATACTGTATCATTCATTCCATTTATATCAAATGTCCTAAACAGGCAAAAGCACAGAAACAGAAAACAAACTCATGGTTTCCTAGAGCTGGGGGAATCGCGGAGAAAACAGAGTGACTACTAACGGATATAGGGTTTCTTTCAGGGGTGATGAAAAAGTTCTAGAATTAGACAGTGGTGATGGTGATGTAAGTTTGTGAATACACCAAAACCACAAAATGTATACTTTACACAGGATTTGAATTATATCTCCAAAAAAAAAAATTATGATCTACAGAGATGAGTCAGCTGAGGGTGATTTCTAAATTACTGACTTTAGAAATGCAATTTTGAAAAAAGTTCACAAGCAATCTTACGAAAGCACTAAATCAAGATACAGAACATTTTCATCACCTCCAAATGTTTCCTAATGCATCTTGGTAATCCCCTCCTCCTGCCCTTCCCTGCCCTCAAGCAGCCACTGATCACACTGTGATTTGCATTTTCTCGAATTTTATACTTTCTAGGAGTTCATGTAAAGGGAATCATACTAAATGTATTCTTTGGATTCTTTCACTCAGCTTAATTATTTTGAGATTCATTCTAACTTTTACATGAACCAAGGCTTTATGTTGAGTCGCATTCCACATACTTTATATTGCTGAGTAGTATTTCCATACTATGGATATACCACAATTTGTTTATCCATTCACCTGTTGATGGGCACTTGGAATGTTTCTAATTTTTATTATTACAATAGTTGCTATGCACAATTATGTACATATCTTAGGGGAGTACAATGGTTAAATCATATGGCTAATATTTCTAAAAAAAAAAAGCTGTTTGCTAAAGTGGTTGGACCATTTTTACAATCAATTTCAGTTGCTCCACAGCCTTACCAAAAGTTAATATCGTCAGTCTTTTAAAGTTTAGCCATCCTGATAACTATGTAGTAGCTCACTTTGGTGAGTTGTTTTCGTTTGTTTGTTTGTTTGTTTTTTTGGCCATACCACACAGCATGTGGGATCTTAGTTTCCCACCCAGGGATTGAACCATGCCCTCTCCAGTGGAAATCCGAGAGTCCTAATGACTGGGCCACCAGGGAATTCCCTTATTGTGGTTTTAATGGGCATTTTCCTAAGCACTCAATGGACATGAATTTGAGCAAACTCTAGGAGACAGTGGGGGACAGAGGAGCCTGGCATGCTTCAGTCCATGCAGTCACAAAGAATCAGACACAACTAAACAACTGAACAACAACAAACAACAACTAACAATGTTGAGATTTCTTTTGCCATCTGTACACCTTCTTTGGTAAAGGAGATTGTTTAAATCTTTTGCAATTTTCTAAAAATGGGTTGTTTTCTCATTATTCCATTTTAAGAGGTCTCTACATAGCCTGGATACAAGTTTTCAATCAAATATAAAATTCTTAAATTTTATAAAAATAAAGAGTATTCAAATGCTATTCACAAAGAAAAATACGATGTCCAGTGCCCACCCACCCCTTAAAATCTAAACACTGTGCCATAAATTATGTCTTGAAAGCACCTTTTTTCAAATGAGTTTAAGTTTACAGGCTATAGATGTGGTCAACTGGCAGTCACTGAACAAAAAACTGGCAGGGCTGACACCAAACCTATTTTCTGTTTCATTCTTGTTCCTTCAGTTACCATTGAGTTTACATTACGTTCTTTGCTTGGCAACAGAATTACTGGTGTGAACTTAGTACTGAATTAGAGAAACACAGTTATTCTTTGAACAACTGCTGAAGAGTTCTGGAGTTGGTATTTCCAAATGGACTGGATGTAAAGCAGGCAGCACTGTGAAATGAGCTCTTTTAACTCTTTATACTAAAAAGTGAGACAGATGAAAGACTTGCTTGAATTAATTCATCCTTTAAGATCACATCCAGGGTGCAGCTACTCAAAAGAATCCAAACTCTACCTGGCATTTGAGTACAAGCCCTCTGGCTGAGACTGAGAACAACAGCAAACAGCTAAAAGGAAAACTTACTTGGGAAAAGAAAGTTAAAGATTTGAAATCTTTACTGTCTTTACTAGGTTTAATCATTTAAAATTACCATCTTTTTAGGTCAAGAACAATAGAATATCAACAATTTTATTTAGCTCAGCTTAATTTACTGTTGTTCTTGATTACTTCAGAGCCTTCTCCACAGGTCCCAGGAGCACACACAAAAGAGCGTAGTGGGTACTGGAGAGACACTTCATGAAGGCAGACATAATATCGCCCTCCCAGACCACTCATCTCCTCGCCTAGCTGCCAGAGGTACTAGTCCCAGATCCTTGCTAACTACAGACTACAGACTTCAATTACTAAACTCAAAGGAGAGAAGGGAAGACTCAAGAGCTTCCACGTCCACGTCTAATCTCTTTATTCATTCCTCATTACTCTTTCCTACCAGGGGAATGATGCATCTGATTAGTAAGTAGCAAAAACCTAACATCTGCTAAGTCACATTTCTCCAGTTGGTGGAGTTCATGTATAAGGACTCTGCACAAAGGCCAAAAAAGTGATTCTGAGTATTTGTGCCTGCTCTGCTGCCTCTAATTCTCAGGAGGGACATCCTGTGCAGACTTAGGATGTCCATTTGGCCACAGATCAAATGTGGTTTCCAACTTCACTGAACAAAAATTAAATCTTTATTTCCATCTCTCTAGCATCTATACTTCTCAACATGTTCTAGACTCTGAGATGAAGTGGAGAGGTATGATCAATGATCAACCATCATGTATAGCCAGACATGTTTTAACACAGGATAAGTTTATTATAGAGAAGGCATGAAAGAATATGAAGCCATAAAATAGATAACTCATAATTAGGAAGAGTCAAGAAAAAAATTTATGCTATAATCCTAAGTAAATTTTAAAAATCAGAAATACAACACAGCATATTCTATGATACATCTGAAAACGGTTATGAAGCATGAATGTGAGAAATGGAAAGTACGAGAAAGAAAGAAAGAAAATGAGAAAGGGAGGGAAGGAAAGGACGAAATAAAAAATAACGTAATGATAATATGGAAGACTTTTTAAAAATCTTCTTCATGTTGTTATAATATCTTTCAGTATCTATGCCTCAGGACAAAACCTGAAAGGAAATATATAAAGAAAGGAGGCTCTTAGAACAGTGGAACTCCAGATGTATTTTAACACCTTTTTTATTGCCCAATGCAGTGCTGCATATGTACCAAAACAAATTTTATTTAAATAAATATAAATCAGGCTGCTCAGAGTACCTTGCCTTCTTGCACACCTGGGAGTTCTTTTTCTAGAAAACCATCTATCTTATTTTCTGCTAATCCGAGGCAGAAGCCATAGCCACTCTTGCACTGAAGTGATATGCTCAGGAAAGCTGAAACTTTCAGATCAGATGTCTCATTGGCACCAGGTCATGGTCAGAAGCTTTCAAGTAATCAATGAAATGCTCAGATAGCAATGGGTTCAATTCCCCAGATTATCAACAGGGACCTCAGTATAGCTATGTCCTCTCTCTCTACAATCTGTTAGCAACATTTCTAAATTCACTCTCCACCAACCCTCACACATTACTCAAAACATCATTCCCATTTCACTGGCAACTCTTCTCCATCCTCATCCACTCTTTCTGTTTCCCCCACCCCAGACCTCATTTAGAAAAAAAAAAAATACACACACACACACACACACACACACACACACACACACACACATGCTTGGATTAAGCCTCTTCTAATATATCTAGTGTTTTAAGAATCCAGCATTAATAAATACTAATTAAGAAAATAATCTCTTCATTGTACAAGCAAATCTGAAGAAAAATAGAGCAAAACTGAGCATAAGCATTTGCTGGAATTATAAACTGAAATATAGAAAAGAAAAACAACTCTTGTTTCCAAACATATTTTCTTTCTAAGCTTTTCCTCTAGGGATATGGGTAAAATTATTAACTTAAAGCCTATGAACACTGTCTAGAGGAAAAGTGTTAGTGTTTTCTCATCTCTTTGCTTATCTAAATTCCACCTACCCTTTAAGGCTCTAGTACTTGAAGCCTTGTTTAACCTTCTCCATGAAGTATTAATAACAGCTAAAATTTATTAAGCACTCACTATACGGCAGGTACACTGGCCCACATACCTGGCATATATCGACTCAATCCTCAGAACAACTCTCTGAGGTAGGTATTATTATTTTCCCCAATTTACAAAGGAGGAAACAGAGGCACTGAAAAATTCTAAGTAATTTTGCCCAGGTTACACAGTCGTAAGCAGTAGACCCAGGATTTAAATTCAGGCAATCTGATCTGGGCATATCACTACATCATTTGACCTCTTTATTCCTAAACATCTTAGTCTTTTCAAAGACTGCAGCCCACCTAACCTGTCCTTTCTGCTGTCTGTCATATACACCCCACAATAAGTTTAGTATACCCTCTGTACATTCTTTCTCGTATTCATACTTGTTTCATATGTTTGCACTTGCTCCCCAACTAAATTATAAGTTCCTCACACTCAAGGCAACTGTAACATTTGTTTCTTGCCCCAACTTCTAGCAGAGTGCTGGAAGTGCACTCAACATACTTCTTAGCTGATTTTAATCCTTGACAACTTCTACAATACTAAAAGACAGATTTTTTTCTATATAAGTGCAAAATATTTTAAAAGGAGAAAACTGAAATATTCCCCTTGATGACAAGGGAAAACTGGGTGTAATCATGCCCTTGCTACAAATCCTGAAGAACATGATGTCACAGGCTATGATTAGGCAAAATTACTTCAACACCTGAAGGATAACTCACGCAGTGTCAGATTTAGCGTTACTAAAGTTAGGAAACTGACTAAATATATATATTTATTTTTCTTCTGAATGCATCTTCTCCTAGTGAGTCATAACTACAAAACCTGTATTTCTATCTCCTAAAAGAGAACACTTAAGGATAATCAGATGAAGTTTTTCCTCTGCATATGTATAACCAGTTAAGTGACAATCTGTGTTATCAGGAATAGCTCACACAGGGAAAAAACATACTAAAACTGGAAAGGCTTCCAGGCCTGGTGAGCACAATCAATTTTAAGTAATGTTTTTTCATCCATCAAAACAATAAAATGGGAGTTCAAAGACATAATCTATCTTGAATCACACTAACCAACCCACGTATCAAGTCAGTTCAGAGTTAAGTAAAAAGTTTAATACCGGATATTGGGAAGTACCACAGATCATAAGTAAAAGAAAATACCCTTAATAAAACAGGATTGTTACCCAAACATTAAGTTTCTTGACTATAAATCTAATAACATAAAAAATCTGGGGAGCTGAGAATTTCCTGGTGGCCCAGTGGTGAGGACTTGGTGCTTTCACTACTGGGGCCTGGGTTCAATCCCTGGTCGAGGAACTACCCAGGATGGGAACTAAGACCTACAAGGTGCACAGTGTGGCCAAAAAAAAGTCTGGGAGCTGCAAGTCTTAAAAATAATTTTCAGAGGATAAAGGAGAGAAGCTTAGGGTTTTATGGGCTTCTTACTGAATACCAGTTTTCAGAAACACCTGCAAATACAGTTTTAATTTATACACAAATAAACACTAAAAACTTTTGCTTGTTCTCAAAACTTGAACTGTTTCCAAAAAAGGTTAATGTGATCCTGAAATACAGACAAATTCCGATTATGGGATTTAATTTTTTTTTCTTTTAGCATCTGTTAGCTTTCTAGGGCTAACCAAACTATATGGCAGTAGGAGCAAAAGCAAACCAGTGTTTTCCGTAGGCAGAGGGGGGCCTACCCTTGTGAGATACAGTCTCTTAATGCTTATAAACAAAAAGTACTTAATGTCACTTAAAACTGTGCACCTTAGGGCTTCCCTGGTGGCTCTGGGGTAAGGAAGCCACCTGCCAATGCAGTAGAAATGGGTTTGCTCACTGATTCAGAAAGATCCCACATGTCACATGGCAACTAAGCTTGTGCACCACAACTATTGAGCCCATGCTCCAGAGGCTCAACAGCCACGTCTACTGAGTCCACCTGTCACAACCACTGAAGCCCACATGCCCCAGAGTGTTTGCTTCGCAGGAAGAGAACCCACATTATATAAAGAACTGGAAATTAACTACAGGTCCTATCTTGAGACTTGGAAGGCAAGTAAATATCTTATCCTTAATCTGGCACCCAAATTCCAATACATATACCAAACTACCACATTCATTCAAGGTAATCTCTAGAAACCAGTACCTCTGTGTAAAACTGTAGGCTGTGCCTCACTGTGACTTCAATTATAACTCATCCCCTGCTCTTTACTTGACAGTCACACCACTGAGTCTGCAACACAGTTATTAAAAAAAAAAAAAAAAAACACAAGCTTTACAATCTCACACTACATACACAATACAGAAGCAGAAAATAACCGAAAACACCACCTAATCAAAGGTTTACTAAAAATAACATACCAAAGCCCCAACTATTGAACACAAATCTTTCTAAGACTACTCTTGCCTACATTTTCCTTAAACATTCTGAGGTTTTGCTGCACTGGCAAGTGAAAATCTGTCACCATTTTAGCACGAGCCCACTACCTAAAGAATCCATAGAGCCAAAGAAAAACTTACCTCTGAAAACTGTGTTGATGTGCTGCTGCCACCACCTAAAAAACTGAAGAGAAAAAGCAATGAGAAGTGATTCTATTTTCTATTCCCAGGAATAAGCTTCCCTCCCAGAACCTAAATATAGAATGGTACAATGAGAACAAATCCCAATAAGGAAAAATAGCTCATTCCAATGTGACACCTACAAAGGAAATTATGAAGAACTTGCATGTGAATTAATCTATGAAAAATACTATAACAAACTACAAAATCAAGGGAAAACCAAGTGAAAAATTAGAGAGAGGGGCCATCACAGAGAAGGAAGAAGGACCCACAGCCAGCAATGCAACTCAAACCTGAGCAAAGGAAGAAAAATATTTATTCTCAGAAGCTAAAAAATAAAACTAGATTCTCCAAATAATATTTCACTAAAAAACCACTAACCATCAGATGAACACACAACATTTGAAACTACTAGAAATGATTAAATGTAGTAATGCAAGGGGTCTGGTACAATATTTAGCATCTTATAAAAGGGCTCAATAAATATTTTTTTTCTTCTGATGATGATTATCTTACCCACCCCTCAGAGCCATCCTCCATTAAGACTTTACTAAACTCACCTTTGGAAGGACTGATGCTGAAGCTGAAACTCCAATACTTTGGCCACCTCATGCGAAGAGTTGATTCATTGGAAAAGACCCTGATGCTGGGAGGGATTGGGGGCAGGAGGAGAAGGGGACGACAGAGGATGAGATGGCTGGATGGCATCACCGGCTCGATGGACATGAGAGTTTGAGTAAACTCCGGGAGTTGGTGATGGACAGGGAGGCCTGGCGTAATGCGATTAATGGGGTCGCAAAGAGTCGGACATGACTGAGCGACTGAACTGAACTGAACTGAAACTCACCAAACAAGACTCATCCACAGCCCTCTGCACTCTTGACTGTGATTCTAAATTTGACCTTATATTATACATATCTAGAACTTGTTTCATCCATTTCTACTTCTTACCCTTCTTTCAGAAACATAAAATTCAGAGGATAAATACTGTATTTTATTAATACCACAAATATATGTATTTATTATATATCAGCCATTATACACAGCACTCACCACTTTTGATAATGCTGCTTTACTATATCCTGCATTGATAACTCAAAAGTAGACATTATTGAATTAATACTGCATGTGTAAACCAATTCCCAAAGACTAGGAAAAAATATTAGATCCCATTGTCCTCACGAAATTTGCAAAGAGAGAAAACTGGCTAAAACACTTTGACAGAAAGGGGATGGAAAGAATACCAAGAACTGCTGGATATCACTTTTACTTCAAGAGACATACAAGGGAACAAAAGTACACACGTTAGCACACAAGCATGCACACACTCACCCCAATGCTATAAAGTCCACAAATTACTATAGCAGCTTTCATTTTCAGAATTACAATAGCAATCCAGGCACTGCACTCAGCTCACTGAGAAAACACACACACCCTGGTTAGTCTGGAACCAAAAGTGAAAAAACGAAAGCTAACGCCATTCTCTATCTATGGCATCATTCTCAAGCCTTATTCTCTGATTAGAAACCATTTAACAACTGTTCTTTGTTTCAAAAGTTTAAATGTCTTTTGTAAAAAACACTTCCTATGTAGAACAAGCCCCAAATTACCAGTGCCTCTACAAATAATTAAATTACCACTGTATCCATTTTATTGCTCAAGCCTAGACAGGCTTCCCGGAGAAGGCAATGGCACCCCACTCCAGTACTCTTGCCTGGAAAATCCCATGGACGGAGGAGCCTGGGAGGCTGCATTCCATGGGGTCACTAAGAGTCAGACATGACTGAGCGACTTCACTTTCATTTTTCACTTTCATGCATTGGAGAAGGAAATGGCAACCCACTCCAGTGTTCTTGCCTGGAGAATCCCAGGGACGGGGGAGCCTGGTGAGCTGCTGTCTATGGGGTCACACAGAGTCAGACACGACTGAAGCGACTTAGCAGCAGCAGACAGGCTTCCAGGGCTCTACTGCCTTTACCATATATTGACAGCTTCAAGGATTCAGGTATCTTTGGTAATTAAAGCTATTAACTCTTTCTTTTAGGGTTCTTCTATCCCTGCAACTCCCCCAGCCTTCCCTTTCCTTAAATTCCTTTGTATATTAAGAATGACAGAGCTGGGGTTCCTTGGTGGCTCAATGGCGAAGAATCCACCTGCCAATGCAGGAGAGACGGGTTCAATCCCTGATCCAGGAAGAGCCCACCTGCAGCATGGCAGCCAAGTCTGTACACCACAACCCTTGAGCCCGTGCTGTAGAGCCCGGGAGCTGCAACTACCGAGCCCACTACTGAGCCCCACTCTAGAGTCCTCGCGCCTCAACCATTGACGCTCACAGGCCACAGAGCCCTTGGTCCACAAGAGAAGCCACCACAATGAGAAGCCTGAGCACCACAACTAGAGAGTAGCCCCTGCTCGCAGCACCTAGGAAAAAGCCCATGCACAGCAACAAAGGCCCAGCACAGCCAAAAATAAATAAAGAAATAATTTTTTAAAAAAGAATGATAGGGCTAATCATAGAGAAGGGATAATAAAAACAAACACATTTTTCTGAGAAATGTTACAAAGCTTAAGAAAATGTACAAGATGCTCCTCCAGATGAATGTCTAACAACAAATGGAACCCATTATCCAATGTTCACATAAGGACATGCTCTCATTAATTTTTACCATCCACTACTTAACACTGTAATTGCTAAGTATTCAAACCAGCAAATGTTCATAAACTTTATAGAAGGAAATAAATACCCTGCTACGTCTAAGACACTGATTCTAAGCAAAGATTTCTTCAACTATTTAAAACACTGATCTTTCAAAAGACATGATATTTGCATTTGAATATCTGCTACCAATAGCACCTGTACAAGCCAACCTTTGACTCACAAAAGCACAAATAAAAAACTAACTCAAGTGAGAGCAGGAGCCATAGAATTCAGTTTTCTTCTAGAAAAGATTCATCTTGTAGTTAATCACCAACCTCATGGCTAAAGAAACCAAAATTAGTATTCAAAACCTTTGAAAAAATGCTCCCCCCGAAAACAACTAACATGCTCTATAACACATGCAGAGCATACCCTGCTTGAAACAAGTATATGATGCAATTATAACAGCACAAATAAAAAGCTATCCCAAGTTAGCATGCCATCCACACAAAATTGCTAATTTTGCCATCATGCGAATCTTGTAGATTGAGCTGGTATTGTGTTATTTAAAACCAAGATTATTACATCAAGTGTTTGTAGCAAACTAGATCCTCATGCCATATGTTGCCCCAGAAGCTCCAGGTCAGATTATACATATAATCACTGATCATTAATAAAGTTAAACTAATTGTACATACTGTAAAATGTGTAGTTTTTCCTGATTGTGGAAGGGAACTTCAACTTTATATTCTGCCAACAGCAACAGTAAAGGAATTATTTACTGCCATTAAAACCCCCAAAGTCACTCCAAGATTAAAAGAAGCCCTCCTATCAACACTATTCTACTTTTTATTAAGCTTTCATAGTTTTAATCATATTAATCAATAAGGAATATATAACATTGTCACTTTCAGAAATAACTTCCCCCTTTTATAGGTTTTATACCATCAGTAAGAGCAACAAGAGCCAATTTCAAGCATTACCAATACACTAATACTACTTTGGCAAGATGGTATGTTTGACCACAATAATCCTAATGAGCACAAAGGACCCAAGGCTTCCTCAAGAATAACAACTCAGTTTCCCTGGCTAGAACAGCCTGTTTATCTTACTAGGTAATCTTTGTCACAAGTTGCTCCCCAGCCCACCAAAGGGGTGTAAGAGCAATCTACCTTCAGGCAACAGAGGAGTCACTAAAAACCAACCAATAATCCAAGAGAAACCCCAAAGTCTCAGAAAATATATGAAAACTCATCAAATTTACTCTGATAGGGATACAGAGGTTTCCCAAGAACACCACAGTAGAGCTCAAGACACCTACTATCACATTTTCCTAATTTTCCCATTTTTCTTCCCCTTTGCTCTGCTCCTTTTCTTCTCTCTCTCAGCAGAGAGTGTAAGTTATAAAACAAATTTTTCTATTCATTCAGTTGATGCTAAAAAACATAATTTTGATAACAGAATGCCTGATTTATTCATGGGCTTGTACTGTACCTGGAATCATCTGTCACTTCTTCAATAAAACCTGATTCACATCTGGGACAAGTATATTCCTATAAAAGAAAGGAAGACAAAAATGAGAGTCTTTCACCAGAAAGCTAAGTATACAGTTACAGAACAATATGCAGTACATAAGCTGATGCTGTGAAATGCTGTTTGTACTTGCTGACTCTCAGGATAGTTTTTTCTGTTATACTCCAGCAAGTAATGAATTCCATGTGATAATTAGAGAATGGCTTCATAAGTGATTCCCATTGAAAGCTAAAAGGAAGAATGTCAAAGTTTGTTTTTTTAACTTAAATTTTTTTTTAACTGTACTGAGTTCATTATCTAATTTTCTCTTCAAATCTAGTGAAAAAGCTCCAAGAGATGTATCAGAGCAGTAAAAGATTATAACATTCAATGGGCATAGACATTGCTTTTTTTTTTTCCTGCTATGCTGTTTTTTTCCTTTATCTACTCCTTGCCTTTTTGCCACACTATCATAACCCAAGCTAGTACTGGCTCTAAACAATGACAGGAGACATAAACTGAATCACAGAATAAATCAATTTGTAGACAGGGAATTTACAGTGAAGTTTTACAGTACTTCTAACCTATTTTTTGATTATCAATGGTTCCAAATAAAACTTAAATATTCTCAGGTATTCTATAGACATGTTAATTCAACTAACCAGAATAATTCCATTAGATCAGCTTCTATTTCCTTCATTACCAGGAATCTTTCTTTTAATTAAATATCAAGCTTTTGGGCCAATTATCTGAGTATAGAACTTCTGGGTTAACTTGATGGATTTCTCCACTCCAAGGCTCTAACTGGGTGGCTCAGACAGTAAAGAATCTGCCTGCAATGCGGGAGACGGGGGTCCGATCCCTGGGTCAGGAAGATCCCCAGGAGAAGGAAATGGCTACCCACTCCAGAATTCTGGCCTGGAGAATCCCATGGACAGGGGAGCCTGGCGGGCTACAGTCCATGGGGTCACAAAGAGTTGGACGTGACTGAACAACATTGGGGCTGATAAGAAAGAATATACTTCAGAGGTTGCTTTACCACAATTTTAAAAAGTATATTTTAACTATTAATACCTATTAAAATAGATCTGGAAAAGACATCTTCAACTATTTTCTTGCTCGCTATATTTTCTAAACCCCAAAGTTCGTCTTATCAGAAGGAAAAGTAAGCTGTATTTGCCTACTCAAACAGAGTTAGAAATGTAACTCAAACATTCAAATGCTTTCTTAAAAGAGGCATAAAGAAAAAAATCAATCCCTTCTGTCAAGAAGATTAGTTTGGTGAGCAGTCAATGTAAGAAAAACATTTAAATTTAATAAAACAATTGCTTTAAGCAATGCACACTGGGAATATAAACAAATACCGAAGTTCTCCTGAGGGAATCAGGGAAAGCTTTATCTGAAACAGAGACTTAAAATATTAGTCTATTTGCTCAATAAAAAAGGAAATTATGAGTTAAAAATCATAATAGAATATAGCATGCATGGTGGTTGGAGGGGAATGGTATGATGAGTGTGAATAGGCAGGCTGAAACCAGACTATGGAAAACTTAGATTACCATGAAATTTATCCTGTAGAGCAGAAACTCTCAACCTTTTTTCTTCTCTACACACATGAAAGATGAGAAACACTAATAATGGGCATACTGTGAATTACCCCAGGCAGAAAATAATCTGGAGAACATATAAATTCCTGAGCCCCTCCCTCTGCTTCTTCATCCCCTATCCTCCCAGGTAGCAGTAACTATATTCCTTTCTCTCCCACAAAGAAAGTTATCTGAAAGCAAGTGAGATGGCCTACAGAAGGCTACCTTAAATCTATTTTAATGTTTAAAGTTAAAAAGAAAAAAAATCAATTAAAAAATGTTGTGATTTGTGATTTGCATCCCAATGTCAGGTCCTCCTCTTTCTTTTCTCTTCCTCTCTCATTCATTCCCATTGTTTTACATGAAAAATAAAAAAATAAAAATAAATAAATATCCTCTAGGTGCAACAACTCCCAAATGTGTTATCTCCAACCCACGTCACTCTTCTGGACTCCAGATTCATTTATCCTCAAATGTATTCTCTCTCATGCTCTTTCTCTCTTACACACACACACTTATCAAGAGGTGGCATATCAAATTTGTTCATACTAGAAAAGTCGGGAGCCACTCCCGACTCCTCCCTCTCTGTCATCTTCCACATCCAACCACCAAATCCTGGGACTTCTACTGAGGAACACATTTCTCAAATCTACTCCTTGCCTTTTTGCCACACTATCATAACCCAAGCCAGCACTGGCTCTAAACAATGAATAAGTTCCCTCTTAAGTGCTGTCCTGCTTCTCTTCCAGGCTCTTCCCATCTGTTCTGCGTGATAAAGTCAGAATGATCTTTCTAAAACATAAAACAGACCATATCATCCCATCTTAAAACCATTCAACTATTTCCAGAAACACTAAGAATAAAATTAAACTCTTAAAAATGACTTGCAAGGCCTTGATTCAGCTGGTCCCTGTTTAACTTGCCAACCTCATTTTAGGCTACGCTGCCTCAGTGAATTCCAGCCACAAAGACCTTCTTTCAATCATTCTAATTCATCAAGCTGATCCCTGCCTCAAGCTTTCACACATTCTGCTCCTACAACTGAAAACATTATTCCCCTAACTCTTTGCATGGCAAGGGACTTCCAGTCTTTTAGGGCTCCATTTTGAGGTCATGTCAGAAACCCCTCTTTCACCATTCAGTCTAAAGTGCCTTCCTCTTTTTCGAAAAGAATTTATTTATTTTTGGTTGCACTGAGTCTTTGTTGCTGTGTGTGAGCTTTCTCTAGTTGCAACAAGCAGGGGCTCCTCGTCGTTGAGGTGCATGGGCTTCCCACTGCAGTGGCTTCTCTGGTTGCAGAGCACAGGCTCCAGGCACACAGGCGTCAGGAGCGGTGGTGCAGGAGGCGCAGCCATTCTGCAGCGTGTGGATTCTCCCGGACCAGGGATTGAACCTGTGTCCCCTGCATTCACAGGCAGATTCCTACCCACCTGTAACACCAGGGAAGTCCCCTCCTCTTCTTATTTTCTCCTATGGCACCTAATTCATTCCTTTATAGCACTTATCACAGTTTGTAATTATATATTTGTTTAATGCTTTCTTAATATCTGTAACCATTCAGAAAGCTTTAAGTTTCATAAAGGCAGGGTTCAGATCAATTTTGTTTACCATTATATCTCTAAGACAGTCTGGTACTCAATAAATACTTACTGAATAAACAAACCTGAAATTACTTGCCACACACCTCACAACTAGGAGTCAAAGTACCAGAATCTAATACAATCAGAGAATGGTTAGAGTGAAAGTAAACAATTAAAAGAGCTGGAAGTTTAAGAAGTTGGGGCCTGCTCAGGGGATAGTGAAGCCTAAGATTTCAAAAGAAGCAATGTTTTGGATGATCACAAAGTCCAAGATAAAGCTATGAGAGTAGGTGGTGTAATAATTATACAATTATCATTGTATAATCACATTTATTTCATAATCAACATTAAGCATGTATAGAAATATTATACATGTATTTTTTAAATTTTTAATTGGAGGATAACTGCTGTACAATATTGTGTTGGTTTCTACCATACACCAACATGAATCAGCCATAGGTACACATATGTCCCCTCCCTCTCAAATCTCCCTCCCACCTCCTAACCCTCCCCACCCCTCTAGGTTGTCACAGAGCACCTGATTTGAGCTTGGTGCATCATGCAACAAATTTTCACTATCTATTTTACATATGCTAAGTTATGTTCCACGCCACTCTCTCCATTCACCCCATCCACTTCTTTCCTCACTGTGTCCACAGTCTGTTCTTTATGTCTGCATCTCCACTGCTGCCCTGCGAATAGGCTCCTTGATTCCATATATAGGTGTTAATACACGTTATTTGTTTTTCTCTTTCTGATTTACTTTATTCTGTATAACAGGCTCTAGGTTCATCCACCTCATTAGGACTGAATGTGTTCTTTTTCATGGCTGAGTAATATTCTATTGTGTATATGTACCACCACTTTTTTATTACTTCATCTGTCGATGGACATCTAGGTTGCTTGCATGTCCCAGCTATTGTAACAGTGCTACAGCGAAAGCTGGGGTGCGTGTGGCTCTTCGGTTACGGTTTTCTCAGGGTATACGCCCAGTGGTGGGATTATTGCGTCATATGGCAATCCTACTCCTAGTTTTTTAAGCACTATCCATTATGTTCTCCCTAGTGACAGTATCAATTTACATTCCCACCATGGAGTAAGTAAGGTCTTTAAAGGGTCATCTACCCTAATCCTGAGCTTTCAATGATGTTTAGAACTGTGATAAAAAGAAAATAATTTCAGAAGGTAGATATCATAATTGGGAAGACAGAAGAGAGACTTGAAGCAAGAATCACACTGATTTAGAGTAGAGAAATGTAGAAGTTCTCTCTTCGTGATCCCAGACATAGTTCTAAGAACCAGATCACTGAATCTGGAGAGCCCTGTGACTTCTTTACCTATAGAATACTGAGCTAATTCCAGACAATGCTCTTAACTGCCTAACAGTTTCTGCTTTCTGAGTGTTAAAGCCCTGAGCAGCAACACAAGTCTGGGCTACTCTGCTGGACAGCAAGCAAAGAGGAACTAAAGAACCTCTTGATGAGGGTGAAAGAAGAGAGTGAAAAGCCTGGCTTAAAACTCAACAGTCAAAAAAAGATCATCATGACATCCAGTCCCATCACTCCATGGTAAACAGAAGAGGAAAAAGTGGAAACAGTGACAGATTTTACTTTCTTGGGCTCCAAAATCACTCCAATCAATGACTGCAGCCAAGAAATAAAAAGATACTAGCTCCTTGGAAGAAAAGCTATGACAAACCTAGACAGCATATTAAAAAGCAGAGACATTAACTTTGTCGACAAAAGTCTGTATAGTCAAAGCTATGGTTTTTTTCAGTAATCATATAAGGATATAAGAGTTGGACCATAAAGTTGAGTGCCAAAGGATTGATGCTTTTGAATTATGGTGCTGGAGAAAACTCTTGAGAGTCCCTTGGACAGCAAGGAGATCAAACCAGTCAATTCTAACGGAAATCAAACCCTGAATATTCATTGCAGGGACTGATGCTGAAGCTCCAATACTTTGGCCACCTGAAGCAAAGAGTCGACTCACTGGAAAAGCCCCTGATGTGGAGAAAGATTGAGAGCAGGAGAAGGGGGCAACAGAAGATGAGATGGTTGGATGGCATCATCAACTCAACAGACGAGTTCAGGAAACTACGAGAGATAGTGAAGGACAGGGAAACCTGACATGCTGCAATCAACGGGGTCACAAAGAGTCAGACACGACTTAGCAATTAAACAACAACTCTGCTGGACAGAAAGGTCACACAGACAAGCACTGAGACATCAGAGAAGGACTGGATTGTAAGAGGGAAAAACTACCTTGGAGGTCCATCCCAGTAGGGCCTTCAGACGGTTCCCTCTAGTTTTGAGGACTACAAACATATGAAAGATCTCAAATGAGAACTGACCAGCTCAACTCTATAAATCCACAGGAACATGAAAGATAATACTGTTTCAAGTCACTAAAGTTTGGGGTGACTGTTTAGGCAGTAAGAGAAAACCAGAATATTGACCAAGGGATGAAGAGCTTTGAATCCTGCTCTTTTTTGAATTTAAAACCACATATTCTTTTCATTACACCTCACTGATTGACAATAATTACCCTTTAAAAGAAAGGAATAGGAACTATAATTTGCTGATGATTGAATGGAAAAGTTTATGTCAAGGCCAAATGAGGACTTGGGAGATTCAGCAACCTTCCAGCCCCCTCCTCTCCTTAACAGGAGAGCATTACCCTGATGAACACACATTCCAGGGTCTGAAACCTTCTATCTTACAAGATCAGAAATTTAATCTAGCACCTAGAGAAGACCTGTCTCTTAAGAGGAAGATTCACATAAAAACAAATTAAGAGGCCATGTATATAAAAACCAGAATGCCAATTTAATTTCAATGAAAAAGTGTTACCGAGTGGCTCATTTACTTTTACTATTCAGCACAGTCTTCCTCAATAAATAATTCTACCTGAACAGAGGAAAGACACATGAATAGAGGAGTTTTGGAATCAAGACCTGAATTCTAAACTCAAGTCTCTATTTATTAGTTGTATTATTATAAAGGTTAAGCTATTTGCAAATTACCTAATTCAATGATTGCCACATTAGACATATAATATAGCTATTATAGTTATTCCAGGTTATAATCACCTGTTAAAAAAGCAGAGACTCAGAGCAGTAGGCAACTGAATATATAGCCTATGTCATCAGGCTAAGATAGCCTAATATATCCATTTCCACTATCAGCATAAAACCAGATTCTCAAAATAACAATTATCTGTGTTTCTTCTCCCTCTGAGCAGGAAGAAAACAGCATATGTTTGCCTCTGACTCTTTTTTCTATTCTTTCACTGCTGATCTACAATTTCCACATCTTCCTCGAACAAGTACATTCTTTCTCCTGTTAGAATATAATACAAAAAAAAAAAAAGAATATAATACAATTACTTGGCTATATTTTCTTACTTACAATCACAATTCAGTCCTGCCCTACACTGATATTACAACCAGACTAGATTTTAAGTATTTATCTCTTGGGTCACTTCTAAAGATGGCTAACTTGGCATTTTAATTTTTCCTAATTTTTTTTCAGAAGTAATGTTAAATTCACTTTGGGGGAACATCCATGAATTAAGGAGAATTTCTAAGAAGATCAAACAAGAACCAAACCCAGTCTCTGACTCTACACTCTTCCCACACCCAAGCCTTGGTCCTAGTATATCATCCTGATATATCCAGATAACAGAGTTTTAAATTTTAAGCATAATAGGTTTTGGAGGGGAGGGCAAAAGCAAGGATAAAAGTGAATTAAAGGCTCACTATAGGTCTGGCACTATGCATGTCTCCAAACTAAACTGCTTTCCTTCAGGGTCTGAATATTTACTATATACAACTCCAGTGAAGACACTCAGTGGCAGGTTCACTTGAATGAACTACTTTGGATGATCCACTGCCAGTTTCATCTAAAAATATCCACAAGGAGAAGTATTTTTCACCATTAATAATCTGAATCAGGGACAACTCCCTAAGTACAGCTTAGCCCTGATGTTTACTCACTTAGAAGAATAGTCCTAGAAGACACAAAGCACTCAGAATGTAACTGAAAAGGGACTTTTGCGGTTTTTCTTTTTCTGTGTGTGGTTTTTAGGGGGAAAGGATGGTTTTAATACATTATTTTATTTTCCTTCTTATATTTCATGGGCTAACATCACAAAATGTGAGGTCTTGGTAAAACAATAACCTACAAGCCAAGACTTATTTATATTAAATCCCATACTGTGAAATTTATATACCCTTGAACCTTATGCAAATTTATGTCCAATGTTTATTCATAATATGAGATACAATATAAAAACTTACTACTTATTTTCTAATTCCACAGCTTTGTTTTTCTATGTGTTCACAATCAAAGTCAGTTTTTTATTTTAGATAAAAGAAAAGCCTATTTTCTGTGTCATTTGACAGAATCCAAATCTAAGATCACAATATTAAGTCATTCATGTTCTATTGTTCATATTCTCCAGAGTATCACAAGGCAAATTACTGGGACTCCTAATTAGAAGGATTAGGAACAAACTGAAACACACCACAGTTCCTACCTAGGCTAGAACCCACCATACCATGAATTTCATGTCAACTTACATCTCTAACATCAACCACACTGCTTTTCTCCTAGAGAAAGTGAAAGTTTCTCAGTCTTGTCTGACTCTGCGACCCCATGTACTATATGTAGTCCATGGAATTCTTCAGACCAGAATACTGGAGAAGATAGCCATTCGCTTCTCCAGGGGATCTTCCCAACGCAGAACCAAACCCAGGTCTCCCGCATTGCAGGCGGATTCTTTACCATCTGAGCCACCAGGAAAGCCCAAGAATACTGGAGCGGGTAGCCTATCCCTTCTCCAGTGGATCTTCCCAACCCAGGAATCGAAATGGGGTCTCCTGCACAGCAGGCGGATTCTTTACCAGCTGAACTACCAGGGAAGCCCTTAAGTTTTCCATAATCTCCTATGATTATTCTTTTACAATCCAGGTTACATTTTCTGCCTTTTTAAAAGCATCAAGTGAACCCCAAAACAAAGTTAATAGATCTGAAATAGGCTGGGACTTGGGACCCTTTACTGGAGTGCTTGCACCTGGACAAACTAAGCAACTAAAAGCAAGAGTTTCAGAAAAACATCTGCTTTACTGATTACGACAAAGCCTCTGACTGTGTGAATCACAAAAACTGGAAAATTTTTCAAGAGATGGGAATACCAGACCATCTTACCTGTCTCCTGAGAAATCTATATACAGGTCAAGAAGCAACAGTTAGAACTGGACATGGAACAACAGACTGGTTCCAAATTGGGAAAGAAGTATGTCAAGGCTGTATACTGTCACCCTGCTTATTTAACATATGCAGAAATCATCACGCGAAATATCAGCCTAGATGAAGCACAAGCTGGAATCAAGATTGCCGGGAGAAATATCAATAACCTCAGATATGCAGATGATACCACCCTTATGGCAGAAAGTGAAGAGGAACTGAAGAGCCTCTTGATGAAAGTGAAAGAGTGAAAAAGGTGGCTTAAAACTCAACATTAAAAAAACTATCATCATGCCCTCACTTCATGGCAAATAGCTGGGGAAACAACGGAAACAGTGAGAGACTTTATTTTTTTAGGCTCCAAAATCACTGCAGATGGTGACTGCAGCCAGGAAATTAAAAGATGCTTGCTCCTTGGAAGAAAAGTTATGACAAACCTAGACAGTGTATTAAAAAGCAGAGACATTACTTTGCTGACAAAGGTTTGTCTTGTCAAAACTATGGTTTTTCCAGCAGTCATGTATGGATGTGAGAGTTGGACTATAAAGAAAGCTGAGCACCAAAGAATTGATGCTTTTGAACTGTGGGGTTGGCAAAGACTCTTGAGAGTCCCTTGGACTGCAAGGAGATCCAACCAGTCAATCCTAAAGAAAATCATTCCTGAATATTCATTGGAAGGACTGATGCTGAAGCCACCTAATGCAAAGAACTGACTCATTGGAAAAGAGCATGATGCTGGGAAAGATTGAAGGCAGGAGGAGAAGGGGACAACAGAGGATGAGATGGTTGGATGGCACCACCAACTCAATGGACATGAGTTTGAGCAAGTTCTGGGAGTTGGTGATGGACAGGAAGGCCTGGGGTGCCACAGTCCATGGGGTCGCAAAGAGTCAGACACAGCTAAGCGACTGAACTAAATTGAACAGTAACTGCATATACGTGTAGTTGGGGCAATTATGAATAGTAAGATACAAAAAGGCCACAAACTGACTGACTTTTCGGAGATGCAGGCGGTGTTGGGAACAAAAGCACATGGTACCTGCACACAGCATCACCTGAGGTGGGCAGACCACCTAAACTATGTTTCCTGCCCAACCCACCCATCCACCCCTACCCTTACCTCATTTAAGGAACCACTAGCTCACCTCACCTCAGAAAATGAGCAAGAGCACCTGTTTCTTACTTGAAGCACAAGTCCCGATAAAGCCTTGCCTGAACTTCTCATCTGGCCTCTCATCAATTTCTGTTGATTAATGAGTCCACAGACCCAGGTCGGTAACAGAACTTCTGGGTTCTATTCCCAGTTCCACCAGTTCACGGTCTTTGGGAAGACCTGTTTCTCTATCTGTAAAACTAGAACACAGTTTGTTCTAGACAACAATGTTGTCTTCATTTACTTGTCTCCTCTAACTCTCCTTCAGGAAAACACGAAGTCTCATTCATTCAATTTTTATTTTGAGGTTAAATAATACTGAAGATTTGGGGGGTTCCCAGGTGGCTCAGTGGTAAAGAATCCACCTGCCAAGCAGGAGATGCCAGTTTTATCCCTGGGCTGGGAAGATCCCCTCAAGAAGGAAATGGCAACCACTCCAGTGTTCCTGCCTCAGAAATCCCACGGACAGAGAAGCCTTACTGGCTACAGTCCATGGGGCTGTGAAAGAGAAGAACACAACCTAGCAACTGAACAACAACCACACTTAAGATTAGGATATTCACAGAAGTTTGTTTTATATGTCTTTACTTCCCTAAGTGGAATTTTATTATTAGAACATAAACTTTGTACATGATTTCAGTGACTTTTAATCCCAGGTTATTTTTCTTTCCCCACCAAGTATGCTTTTCTTTCTGCACAATGCTTAGAATGTAGAGCTTAGAATATAATTGCTGAATGAATGAAGGTTGTCAATTTAAGTAAGAAGAGTCTATCAGCCTAAACTGAACATAGGAAGACAAACTTTTCCCTCAGACTATGACGGCACTCAACAGAACTACGGGCAAACTTTTAGGATCACTTACCATTTTATATCTATGCCACCGAGTTGTTCCCCTTCTTGCTGCCTTTACTGTAAGCAAGCAAAGAACACTATAACCAAACCCTTTCTGGCTACACTGTATTAACTTTAACTCTGATAATTCTTGTAATTTAGTCAATTTATTTTTTCCTTAGAAAATCTGGCTTCTTGACCATCTGATCAAATTATATCAAATGACACTTTGTCTCCTGACCTGATTTTCTGCCTTGTTACACAATGAACCAAAGAAAGTTGGTTGACTATATATTCCTGTTTGGAATCCCTGATAATGTCAACCTTTCAGGTCTGGAATGAAGGAACAAAATGATGAAGGTTGTGAATGTTACTATTCTTAGGGAACAAAGGCAGTTCTAATGGCCTGGAACTCAATCACAGCTCTCCAAATATTTAAATTGTATAGGTATCTTTGTATAACACTAAAAAACTGTGGCCTGATGGTAGACTTTTGTTTTTGTAAACTGGTTTTCTTCCTGAATAACAGCCAGGGGGACAATCACTTAATACTTAAGTTCAGAGAACTAATTCACACTCAGTAACAGATTTCTGAAATCCTTTTATGGCACGAGTGTTGCAAGATGAGAAAGACCAATGTTACATTGCTAACCTTATTAAAAACCTTGGGAACTCTGAATTTGCTCATCGAATACAGATTGTATGCTAAAAGAGAATGCTAGTAAAGAACAGTTCTCAAAGCTTTCTAAGAGACTGTTCCAGGGTTAAAATCCTCAGTTTGGCCCAAATAAAATTTTCCATTTCAAAAACAAACAAAAAAGAACCAAAATGCTAGTATATTATTAAAACAAGTCTCCCTAACTGAATTAGCACCTACACTTGGCACAGAATAATAATAAGCCAATAATTTTAGTGATTAGTAAAATAAGGTTGAAAAATTTAGAGAATTAAACACTTTCATTATTCTTATTGGTGAATATTACTTCCAAACACTTTTTAATCATAAATACGCAAATTAAAAACAGCAGTAAAAGCTAATTTGCTGAATTTACCTATTACATGTTATTAAACAAAAAGTAAATGCACCATTATAGTTTTCACACTATATCAGCAATCAAAACAGTAGTTTAGGTTCAGATCTGCACAGCATCAAAGTGAGTGGCAAGTAGGTGAATATAGGATACCTTGCCTAGTTCCTGTGATACTTGTTGAACTCATCAAGGAAAGAGATCAGTACCTTAACAGATTTTCAAGGAAAACAAAACTAACTGGCCTGTTTTGGGGAAAGAGGCTGGGCAATCGATTTAACATACAAGAAAAGTGTGCCTGGTTTAAAATCACCAGTCACTTCTATTTATTATACATGTATCTGTATACCTCTAAGGAACTCTGAAATAACAACTGAACTTAAAAAAAAAAAAAAAGGCTTCAAAAAAATCTTTCAGGATCTAACCTAAACTTTTTTATGTGAAACTGTAAGAACCACCTAAAATGTTTCTATTATGGTAAAGGTCTTATTTCTCTACAAATAAGGACTGCTAGTTCCTACACAACCTTTCAATCAAAGGTTACATAGCTCCATTGCTCTGAACGCCCACTCAAGCTTTCAATGGGCACACCTCAGTATTATTTTACAGTGGGATACACCAAGACAAACTGAGAGGGTCAGATGACTCAACTTCAATCCTATGAACAAACAGTATTAAAACAAGGCTTGATAACTTCAATTCACCAACTCGACCAAGAATTTGGGGAAACTAAAAGTTTAAGCACAAAATCTCCTAAGCTCATGAAAACTCTCAAGAACATTAAGAGAAACAGAGAAAGTAATGCTTAATTAATGTAAAGATGAGCTATAGAAAAACTAAAAGTTAGACTTGGTGTCTGCTTTTTACTTTGTTTTCAAACTGGAATTTCCAGATGTCTTACTAAGTTACATGTTGTGTTACTACTTCAATTAATTTCCAACTGACAAAAAATCTTCATACTTTTAGAAGTTGCCCCACAGTGTGTAACTTGAGAGGCATGATCCAATTCCTCTGGTCTCAGTAACCACAAGGTGAGAAAATGACCCCAAGCGATACTGCTATAATAGAATGCCACTTAACTACTTTCTAAACAATCCTTACCATCAGGGCTTTAGTTAAAATTATCTCAATTTTATCTCACAGAAAACTCTCAACAGGATTCCAGAATTAGAAATCAAAGCTACCCCAGGACAAAACCTTCAGCACCAGTGACACAAGACAATGACTATCCTTTTATCCTTCTACACCTGGGTTCCTGAACCACAGTGCTCTGGACATTTTGGGCCCAATAACTTTTTGCAGTCGGGGCTGTCCTGGTCATTGAAGCAGGTTTAGCAGCATCCCCAGCCTCTATCCACCAGGGGCCAGCCACAACCCTCCCTTTCCCGTAGCTGCGACAACAACCCTGCTGTAGAAAAGGTCTACAGACATTGCCAAATTTCCTCCTAAAAAGTAAAACTGCCCCCAGTTGAGAACCACTGCTCTACATTATCTCCTTTATTAATCAACATTAAGCTGTGGGGAGATGAAAAGAAGTCAGCATTCACAGGCTTATTCTCAGACCCTTCTAATTTGACTAGAGAGAATAAGAAACAATCCACATGGTTTTTCCTCTTCGGATATGATGGCTGTCTGAGAGACCTCAGCATCCTCTCCCTTAATGTAAGCAAAGGTCATAAAAAGCCAAGTAAACATAAAGAAACAAAAAGTATTAGCAACCAAAAAGTGTTACTTCCCCTTAAAAATACAAGGAATTTCACCTGTGGTGAGTCTAAGGTTTTTGTTCTTCCTCATATTGAAAAAAATCCCAAGATTTCCCCAAGATATACATAAAAGTCAACTTATCAGCAGAATCTCAATACCAGAACTAGCCTTCTACCCATAAGAACATGCATATCTTTCTTCTAGCTCCTTGCAGGGAATATAATTACTGACACTGTTATATTCAAACTTCACATGATAGTGGTTGCATTTTGTTCCACCGAAGCCTTTTAGGTAAAGATCTCATACCGTTAACACCACTACTTTTTAAAAATAACTGTTGGGTATTCAACTCAAGGGCTTGCTTCCTGATGGCTCAGCTTGGTGGTTCAGCAGTAAAGACTGTCTGCCAATGCAGAAGCTGCAGGTTCCATCCCTGGGTCGGGAAGATCCCCTCAAGAAGGAAAAACCCACGTCAGTATTCTTGTCTGGGAAATCCCATGGACAGAGGAGCCTGGCGGGCTATAGTCCGTGGGGTCGCAAAAGAGTCAGACACAACTTACCAGCTCTACAACAATTCAACTCAGAATATTTCAAGAGACATTTAATAAGCAACTGCTATAAAGCACAGAAAGATGCTAGATTATCAAGCAGACTTTTTAGATGGTAAGTCACCAATAGCAGAATTTAAGAAATCTAAATAATTAAAACCTCTAAAATCCAGTTCAAATCACTAATTCCTTCCTTCAGTTCAACAAAACTACTAATATTACTTAAGACACCATTCTAGGATCTTCCTAAGAGTCATGCACCTTTAAAACTCTAGGTCAGATTTCCCTGGTGGTACAGTAGATAGGAATTTGCCTGCCACGGCAGGGGACACAGGTTAGATCCCTGGTCCAAGAAGATTCTATGTCACAGGGCAACAAAAGTCCGTTCGCCACAACTACTGACCCCTGGGTCACAACTACCAGGCCCATATGCCTAGAGCCTGTGCTCTGCAACAAGCCACTACAATGAGATGCCCATGCACCCCAACGAATAGTAGGCCCCGCTCACCACAACTAGAGAATGCCCACACACAGCAACAAAGACCATTGCAACCAAAAATAAATAAGTAAATTTTAAAAAAATAAAAAGCAAGGACAGGGAGCTTAGAGTTTTAAGAATCACAAAGTCTTTAAGAAGTCTACTTTCTAGCTTCTCTTATGGGGTGGTTAGAAAGTTTTCCTGTATTAGAGTCATTACAAGTATAGCACAATAACAATGATTTGTATTGTTGTTTAGTCACTAAGTCGTGTCCGACTCTTGCAATCCCATGGACTGTAACCTGCCAGGCTCCTCTGTTCATGGGATTCTCTAGGCAAGAATACTGGAGTGGGCTGCCATTTCATTCTCCAGGAGATCTTCCTGACCCAGAAAACAAACCTGGGTCTCCTGCATTGCAGGCAGATTCTTTACCAACTGAGCTACAAGGGATTTGTATAGCACCTGGAAAACAAAGAAACAAACTAGGTAATATTACTTATTGATAAGGACGACATTTTATTAGTCCAAAGGTGATATAATAAAGAGACGGAAGAGGGAGAAAAGTTGGCTACTTTCTTCAGGCAAAGCCTCAGAGGTGAGTAATACACTTGCAGTCTTAAGGAGACTGGTCTCCTCTCTGAGTCTAGATACTCTGATCTCCATAAAACACTTAGGAACCACCCTAGTTTCATCAATACTAAAAGTTGTTTACTCTGCATGATTTATCTCACCTGTTCAATGACTCTACAGAATTTAATCTCGTAAGGTAATATTCCCTGACCTTGATTTTAAAAGGGAGAGGATAGTATGGAGTGTAGTTGCATGACACAGTCCTCTGTGGCACCACCCAGTCATCCCTGAGGGGCGTCTCTCAGTGTTGCATACTTAACTCCATCAGTCTTGGCTTCACAGTGTCTCTCAATGGATAGACAGGTGAGGCAGAAGCTTCTGCTATATTCTGAAAATAACTTTAAGTTATTTAAGTATTTCCGCTGTCATCTGATGATCAAAAAACATATAATACCAATTTACCCAATGATACTTAATATAAACTTGAAATACTAGGGCTTCAGACCATATAATCAAAATCCTTTATTTTAAAATCCAAGTTTAGAGGAGGACTCACCCTCTCCCTCCCTAACTCATCTGGAGCCGGCAAAGAAGACAGCTGTAAGGCCCGATTCACCCAATGCCAATCAGAGGAAAATTGGCAAGAGGAGGCACACCTGAATGAAGGATAGAGCTCATGCATTGCTCTGCTTTTGCCTAAGCGCCAACCATGCTGGCCACTTGGAATATGCTGACCTATCTTTGTCCACTTGTCTTGATTCTTCTAGGCGGGAATGCCTCCAAGAAACCTTCCCTGACTCAGACCCCAGCCTAAGTGATCTGCCTCTCCTTTCCTCTTAAGCTATCAGTGGCTTCCTGGATGCACTTGTTTAGAGGCCTCTGGACCCTTCTCTGTTCACTCTCAGCTTGATGCCAAGCAGGGTCCTGTGGGGCTCCTACACATGGAGGCTGTTTTGTGCCCAGTTTCTTATAGGGAAGACTCCAGCCTCCATGACCTTCTCTTGAGTTCCACAGGGCAAAACAATTGCTAATCAAAGGAGGAGCAGCCAATGAACCACCTGAGGCAAGATGAAGGGACCAGAAAGGCTCATCAAGATTAGGAAACCCCAACACCTACCACCTAGGACCCTGCACACAACCCCACCCTCTTGAAATCTTGCAGAAGAGTGCAAGACTGTTACTGCCTTGATCTTTATCATATACCCCTGCCTAACTATATAACGGAGAAGGCAACGGCAACCCACTCCAGTATTCTTGCCTGGAAAATCCCAGGGACGGAGGAGCCTGGTGGGCTGCCGTCTATGGGGTTGCACAGAGTCAGACACAACTGAAGCGACTTAGCAACAGCAGCACCAACTATATAACCTCTCCCTACTCACCAGGGAAAAAGTTGGCTTGAAACTCAAAATTCAAAAAACGAAGATCAAGGCATCCAGTCCCATCATTTCATGGCAAACAGATGGGGAAACAATGGAAACAGTGACAGACTTTATTTTCTTGGGCTCCAAAATCACTGCAGATGGTGACTTCAGCCATGAAATTAAAAGACGGTTGCTCCTTAGAAGAAAAGCTGTGACAGAAGAAAGACTTCTGTCTTTCATACGGAAGAAAAACACAGCGTATTAAAAAGCAGAGAAATCACTTTGCCGACAAAGGTCCATATAATTAAAGCTACGGTTTTTCCAGTAGTCATGTACGAATGTGAGAGTTGGACCATAAAGAAGGTTAAGAGAGGGAAGAACTGATGCTTTCACACTGTGGTGCTAGAGAAGACTCTTAAGAATCCCCTGGACAGCAAGATCAAACCAGTCAATCATAAAGGAAATCAACCCTGAATATCCTTGGAAGGACTGATGCTGAAACTGACACTCCAATACTTTGGCTACCTGATGAAAACAGCCAACTCACTGGAAAAGACCCTGATGCTAGGAAAAACTGAGAGCAAGACGAGAAGGGGACAACAGAGGATGAGATGGTAGGATGGCATCACTGACTCAATGGACCTGAATTTGAGCAAACTCCGGGACATGGTGAAGGACAGGGAAGCCTGGAGTGCTGCAGTCAACACGGTCGCAAACAGTTGACTCAGTGACTTAGTGACTGAATAACAACTCACCAGGGAGGAGGGCACAGTTCTTGAGGCACTAGCCTACTATCCCCCTTTGCCTGGTAAAGTAATAAAGCCACTCTTTCCTTCTCCAAAAAATTTAATTAATTTAAAAATAAAATCCAAGTTTAATATTCACTAAATTTTACTAAAACTATTTTCACTGCAAACAGGGAAACATTTTTAATAAAAAAGAAAATTCCTGAATCATTATTCACTTCTAAAATGAAGACTTCTTTGAAACCTAACAACAATACCACTGAATAATATTTTCATTCTAAAATCTCAAAAAAACTGAGTAGCCATTGCCCTTTTGTGAAGAACACTTACAACACAGAAATCTCCATTTGTAAGGGTTTGTCCCTCTTTGCACCAGAAACAGAAGGATAGTGAAATCTCAATTCTTATCAATGGAGAAGTCCTGACTTAAATCTGCAATCATGCTTGTTCACCGTGTTTTGCATGATAATCTGCCAAAACTGGTCTCCCCTCTTCCCCAAAGTATTCTGTTTCTAGCTGAAGATGTTATTTAATGAGATGGCTTTATAGTCATTTCAGGGAGAGATTCAGTTTTCCTTGGCATCTCCCCTGTATACAGGAGGTATACATGTTGTTATACTTTTTTCTCCAGGAAAAAATAAAAAATAAAATTCCCTTCACGATTTCCCCCTCATTTCTTAGTACCTCCTTTCTAAAAGAAATTTGTCTTCTTATCTGAAAGGATCCAAATCAAAAACACACGAAGTTGAGATAGACAGATCAAGATTAGCAGTAAGGAGCAGTATGGCAAAAAGCAGACAGACACAAACACAGCCAAAAACCAGCAAGCAAAACTAAAACAGCATGTAGATGAAACTATGACTACAAAATTGGGGGTGGGGCAAATAGTGAAGAAAGAAAATGCTTTAAGAGCCTGAAAAAGCACAACCTTTAGGCAAAAAGGCTCTACCTTTAGGCACTTTCTCCCTGGCCTCCATTGGTGTTTCTTAAGAAATAAGATATACAGACACACTTTAGTAGGCTTTCTTACAGATTTTATCAGAGACGCTGTAAACACCAAAGGAAGTTGTTAGGCACCCTGACTTAAGGCTGAACACAGATACTTCTAAGGAGAAAAACAATCATAACTAGCTAACGATGGTTGGCCAAAGGCAGGATTAACATTCATCCTGGTGGGTCTATAGCCCAAGCCAAAAAAGCCTGTGTGGTTTCGGTGTTGTAGCTGGCGAGCTTGCTGCAGAAGCACTTTTTTTCACAGCCATAGCACTACCTCTCTAGGGACTAACAAAATCTGGCAGAGAGTAGTGAAAACCAATTTTACATTAGATGATGCAGTCCCCAGCATTCTGTCCTAGATCTTTTTTATTAAGCGAAGAGAGAACCAGAGGAGGAAGGGTGAGTAAGGCAGGTGGTGCGAAAGACACTGGCAGCATGACAATCAAAATAAGCAAGTTGAAACAATATGTTCTGCCTTCTTCCTAAAGCCATTTCCTTCAATAGTGATAGGGAGCGCAGGCAGTCTGCAAGTCATTAGCACACTGCTGTTTTCACTTTCAGAAGAACACTGGAAACCCCTGAAGAGCAAAATCCCCATCTCCATTCCAGTTACCTTCCAACCCTCTCTTTCTCTCCGCGTTTTCTTGCTTCCTTTCCTAGGGACGACCGAATAAGGACAATTCTCGGCAATCCGCTATTTTGCTTTAATGAGGAGGGGGAAGGGGGAGGGTCTGGTAAAAAGTGGAAAAGGAATAAAGGTGAGAGGCAACAGCGGAAAGAATATCGAATTGCAGGAAAACAGAGGTCATCGTGGGAAGGAGACAAGGTGAAGAAGAGTGCATGAAAACAGGGGACATGTCAGAAGAAAACTTGCTAAAGAAGGTCAAAAAAATTAAAAATGGAGCGCGGGAGGGGGGAGGGAGGAGCTGGTCAAGAGGGGAGAGAAAGTGAGGGGCAGGTGGAACATCCGAGCGAGAGTTGCGGAGCCTGGGCCGAGACGCCCGGGCAGCAGGGTACTGGAGAGACCGATGTCAGGTGAATCGGGGTTGTATGGGAAGCTTAACCCCCACTCCAGGACATCTGGGAGAGGAATCCGGGCCGATGCCCGAGCGCAGAGAAACCGGGCTCTTACCGGTAGTTTGGGGCTGACCTCGCCCTTGCAAAAGTGGCAGAAAAACCGGTGCGCGGCAACCGCAGAGCCCGCGCCGGCCCCGGCCGCCGAAGCCTCCGCCATTTTTCTCTTTCGCCACGGCTGTCCGAGAGGGCAGCCGGCCGGTCTTTCGCCAGGCCGCTACCTCCCGGCTGCTGTCGCCTCCTCGGCCGCCGCCGCCGCTTCCTCAGTGCTGCCAGCCTCTCCAGAGCCCGCGTGAGTCACATGAGTCCGCCCAGCCCACAGAGGCGGTGGCGCGGCTGCTGACCCCGCGGCCCGCCTCCCAGAACCAAAGAGGCGCAGGAAGGAGAGTCCGCCCGCCGCCGCCCGCCTGCCGGCTTCTCAAACAGCCCCTCGCCGGTCCTCCAAACTCCCAGCGAGAAGAAAGAAAGAGCGTCCCCGGAAACCACCGAAACGCTGGGGTAGAGCGGCACACGTTTTTCCTCTTCGCCGGTCCTCCTCGGTTGCCGTGCTCCTGCGCGAAAGGACCTTGGGCTCCCCCTCTGCCCCGGCGGTCAGCGGGAACCTCACAGAGCAGTCGTGGGGAGCTCAGCGGCGCTACATTGCATTGACCCAGAGGTTAGTGGAAAATGCGGTCTGAACGAGGCAGCCCTGTCCCTGGACCCGGGGATCCAATCCGGAACCGGAACCAGCGGGAAGGGAGTGAAGAGCCAGGACCCAGGCTCTCTAGAAATCCTTTTCGAGGATGGCAGAGGGTCTGGGGATGTGTCCCGAAAGACCTGTGGATGGGAATAATGAAGCTGAAAGGCAAAGTCTGGGTTGGCTTCTGAGGAATTGGGAGAAATAAATGAACAAATCAGTATTTAATAGCACTTGTGATTGTGTAGTCAACCATGTCTGTTTCTTTTTGTGTCTACTTAGTGAAGAAATCGAAATTTCAGAATTAAATACTGCCCTGGTAACAACATACTTCATCTCCTATCTGAAACACCCTGTTGGAAAAGCTATCATTTACCTCCTAACTTACTTTGCAAAGTTGTCATTGCCTGTTCACTTCCAATAGGAGTGAAACAATGAAGTATAGAATCTAAGGTCTGTGATAGGTCGCAAAACCATCTACACCCAATCTTTCAAGAAAATTAGAACCATACATGATCCCATAAAGATAAATCTCATATACATAGGTTTCCAGTCTTCTTTTTCGATGCATGTGTGTGGGGGTTTTTTCACAGTAATTAAACTTTCCTCTACATTTTGCTTTGTAACCTGCATCTTTCACTTAATGAATAATTTTCTACACTAATACATACTGTATTATGAATGTTGGCATAGAATTCCATTGTATGCATATACCATAATTTATTGAAATAATCACTTATTAGGTTCCCAGAATATCAGTATTCTAAAGTGACATGTTTTTATCATTCCCTTGGAACAGAATATCCAAAACAAAAGCATTATTAGGTCAAAGATATGCAGGATTTTGAGGCTTTTGGTATATCTGCTGTCAAATTGCCATCTAGGAAGAACATGAATTTACATTCAGCAATTCTGCTCCCAACGTAAAAGAAAAACTTCCCATCATACTGTCTTTTATTTTTTTCCTAGCTCTGAGACTCCTCAGCATAATGACTCAAGCAGAAATTAAACTGTGTTCTTTGTTGCTGCAAGAGCATTTTGGAGAGATTGTAGAAAAAATTGGAGTCCACCTAATCAGAACTGGCAGCCAGCCCCTAAGAGTTATTGCCCATGACACAGGAACTTCGCTGGATCAGGTATGTTTGGATCACGTCAATTTGCTTTCATTTCATTAATTTCTTTTACCTACCCTTGAATGTTGTTACTGCCTGCCCCACAAGGACAGAGGAGCCTGCTGTGCTGCAGTCCATAGGGTTGCAAAGAGTCAGACATGAGTAAGAGACTGGATAACCCCACGAAATGGAAAAGAACAAAGTCTGCCCTAGGATCAGAATGGTGTTATTTGATAGGAGAGAGAGAATGAGACATAGGGCCCAAGGTTCTGCTTCTCAAAGAGTTCTGGCTCCTTGTATCTTCTTAAGCAAATCTTTCCCCCTCTATCCCATACTTCATTTATTCATAATGAGTCTGTTAATCTCAGTACTACATCTTAGGAATGAGAATAATAGAGGGGAAGTAAACTGTACTTTGAAAGATAAAGATTGGAGGAAATATGAACATCATAGTAAGGAATCTTCCTGATTTTTTCCACTCACGATTCTTACTAACTATTCCAGTGGAGAGAGGGAGCAATTTGCAGCTGTCTCTTGATATTTAGGAAACTGTTGGACAAAACTTGCCAGCAATAATGAACTGCATCTTCAGATTTTTCTTCTCTTTCTTTTATATCCTCTCTAGGTAAAAAAAGCTCTTTGTGTCCTCATCCAGCACAACTTGGTGATATATCAAGTGCACAAACGTGGCGTGGTGGAGTATGAAGCCCAGTGCCACCGGGTGTTGCGAATGCTTAGGTATCCCCGGTACATCTATACCGCCAAAACACTGTACAGTGACACGGGAGAGCTGATTGTTGAGGAGCTGTTGTTGAATGGCAAAATGACAATGTCAGCTGTTGTGAAGAAAGTAGCGGATAGGCTCACAGAGACTATGGAGGGTCAGTACTGTGTCCACGGCTGTTAACAAAAGCATAGATTGACTGGCTGCAGGAGTGAACCCTTAGCTCTCTGAGGCCGTCTCATGCCTGTTTCCTCCTGTCATACAGATGGCAAGACCATGGACTATGCTGAGGTGTCAAACACATTTGTGCGACTAGTGGACACACACTTTGTGCAGCGTTGCCCCTTGGTGCCTGCCACTGAGAATTCAGATACTGGGCCGCCACCACCTGCCCCCACTCTTGTCATCAGTGAAAAGGACATGTACCTGGTTCCTAAACTGAGCTTGATAGGTAAGGAATTTTGACCCCGAGATCTGTGACTTGCCCTAATTGTAGATTCTTTCATGAAAGTTTCATAGTGATTGTTAAATGAATGACTTAATCAATGAAGCAGTTACCAAGGATTTGCTCTATGCCAGATACTGTGGTATAAAGTGATGAAAAAAAACATTATGGTCCCTGCCCTTATGGAGCTTGAGTCTAGTGTAGGAAGCTTACATTAATCAGATAGTCTCATGGATATGTAACTAACAAACTGTGATTAGTACTGTGAAGAAAAAGTATGAAAAGTGTGTTAGCAGTGTTAGGAAAATATATAACAGGGGACCAGATTTACCTGGGAGTTGAGGACACATGCTTCTTTGAGAAAATGGCATTTGAACCAAGATTTGAAGCAGAAGTAGGAGCCAGTCAGTGAGGTAAGGTGTAAAGAGGTACAGAGGATAAGCATTCTTGGCAAAAGGAATTGTATGTAGTGAGGGAAAAAAACAGTATATTTGAGGAATTAAAAGAAGATCAGTGTAGTTAAAGCATAGAGAGCAAAGGAAAGAGAGCCATACAATAAGGTTAGAGAGATAGGCAGGGAATAGATCACGCAAGACCTCATGGAGCATTTGTTCTTTATCCTAGATGCGAAGGAAAACTACTAAAGGATTTTAGAGGAAGTAACCTGGTCTAATTTGCATTTTAAAAATATGTTTCTGTCTGCAGAAAGGATGGGGCAAAGGTAAATGTAGACAAACCAATGGATAATCAGGCATAGAAGGGGTGAGGAAAACAGAAATCAAGAATGACATCTGGCTGGCATACATGGAAGGATGAGCATACCGTTCACTGTGAAAGGAAGCCTTGGAACAGAAGCAGTTTGAGGGAGAGAGACTATGAGTTTCTTTTTGAACATGTTGAGTTTCAGATGATTTCATCATTAACTTGAATTTCTGGTAGTTCCTCCGTCTCCTCAACATCTCTTAGCTAGAGGCCACTACAGATGTCTTTGGGATAGCGACACCTGCTGTCACCTTCCGCCGTTTCCTGTCATCATAGGAGATGTAGCCTATCAGTGCAACTGTTCTGTTTGGCAGGGAAAGGTAAAAGGAGGAGATCGTCTGACGAAGATGCTACTGGGGAGCCCAAGGCCAAGAGACCAAAACAGACCACAGATAACAAAGAGGTAATGATGCTTCTGGACTTGGAGTCTTCACCCTGAGGCCAGCCAGGAAGAACACTGAGATAACAAGCCCCGAAAGAGCTTCAAGGTTCTTGAGTTGAGAAGTAGTAGGATTATGAACTTCATCAAATGTTGGCCAGGGACAGACTAACAAAGAGGGCACCCCATTACTGTCTCTCTACTGTCCATTACTGTCTCCCTTCTGAGGCTTAACCTCATTGGACAGAGGTAGTAGCTTATGCAAAAATAAAGGGCCTAGAAAAAGTTTAAATTGATCACTGTGGCTGGACTATAGAGACCACAGGGATAAATGGACACAAATGAGTCTAGAAAGATATAAGTAGGCCTGAGCTCTTACATTCAAATGCCTTCTCGGCATCCCTATAAAGATGTCTAATAAGCATCCCAAAAGTAGTATGACTAGAACAGAGTAATTGATTTCTCATTCCTAGCTATCTATTCCCTCCTAAGCTTTCCTCATCTTAGGGACATCACCAAGACAAACCACCTAGGATACCATTTGCTTAAACCAAAGTCCTGGGAGCCATCTGACCTCACAGTAAAACCTGTCAACCCAATTTCTAAAATTAATTCAAATCTGACTATTTCTTACCAGTCACCTTAATCCAAACCACTATCACTGTAGTCAAGACCTCACCAACGCTCTCCTAAGCGGTCTCCCTGCCTACATTCATACCTACATAAGAGCCAAAATGACTTCCTAAATTGTTCTTTAAAAAGAAAACAAAAAACCATTACTGATATTTGACTCCTTTAAAACTTCCCATTACTCTTAGAAGCAATCTAGATCTTTACCATGGATTATCCTTTACATGAACTAAGTCTTTGCATGATCTGCTGGAGACAAGGCTTTCCAATCTCAGCTCTTCCTTCCATCCCTCAAATATGTCATACATGCTCTTTCTAGTCTTTTGGCTTTCATCCCTAGGATTTCTTCCTCAGATCTTCATGTAGTTGCCTCTTTTTCTTCATTCCGATCTCAGTTCAAATGCTGTTTTTTAAGAGCTCGTGCAGCTTTGCCCACTCTCTATTCCATTCTCTACCACATTTTCCTATTTCATCTTCACAGCATTTAAAGGTAGATGAAATTATGTATTATTTGTGCTCCCAATAGACTAACTCTTTGAGGACAATATCTTGTCCCTGGTACCTGGAATACTAGCATAATATCAATAAGTATTTTTTGATTGACTAAAGAGGTTTACACTTCACCCTGAAGATAAGGGGGAGTCATAGACAGGTGAATGAAGTAGCTAGATTTAAGTTTTAGAAATGTTACTATAGTACAGTGGTTCATAACTTGTACAATTTCATGGATGCATTTCAGAGAGTCCACCTGTACTTGTTCATACGTACATTTTTCTATAGAGTACTCATAGCTTTTTTCAGATTCTTCAGGGGAACTGTACCTCAGCTGAAAAAGCACAGCTCTATGAGAAACGGGGAGGACAGTGCAAAAAGAAAAAGATTAAAAACAGAAAACCAAGTTATCCTCTTTTATAGTGTTCATTAAAAAAAAAGAAAATTAGTTAGGAGGCTACTTATAGTCATTCAGGTGAGTCAAGATTAGAGCCTAAAATAAGGTAATGACAGGATAAAGAAAAGTAGACCTCTGATTGGGCTTCCCTTGTGGCTTGGCTGGTAAAGAATCCGCCTGCAATGTGGGAGACCTGGGTTTGATCCCTGGGTTGGGAACATCCCCTGGAGAAGGGAAAGGCTACCCACTCCAGTATTCTGGCCTGGAGAATTCCATGGACTGTATGTCCATGGGATCACAAAGAGTCGGACACAACTGAGCAACTTTCACTTCACTAAATTCACACAACTGAATGCTTTTTTCCTCCAACCAATTTAGTCACTATTGTATAGGAAAAGGAACAGTGAAATCCAAACCCCTCCCCTGAAAACTTCACTGTATCTAAATGTTTCTTTCTGATACTTTTCTCCTCCTCAGCCCATTCCAGATGATGGGATTTATTGGCAGGCCAACCTTGACAGATTCCACCAGCACTTCCGTGACCAAGCCATTGTCAGCGCAGTTGCCAACAGGATGGACCAGGTGATATCTAAATGGGTGGGACAGTGGCTGTCAGGAACATGACACTGTTTACTGGATGTGGCCATTGGCATATAGCCAGAGCCCACGCAGCAGAGTGAATTCTGAATTCCAGTTCACTGTTCAAACCTAGACCAGTAGTGAGATCGTGAGGACCATGCTCCGGATGAGTGAGGTCACCACTCCCTCTGGTGCCCCCTTCACCCAGCCATTGTCTTCCAATGAGGTGAGCTTCATGCTTCTTATACTAGTTTTCTGACATATTCTTGGATGTTATAATTATTATACGTAGAGCCTGGGATTAGGTTAAGGTCCAGACCTTGAAAGAAGGGGTTTTTGCCGTTTGAGGTGGGACAGTGATTATCCCCAGGTGGTACGTACTGAAACATTTGGCCTCTTAGGAATTCAGCCTTTAAAAACCTAAACCACTATTTTAGTCAAAGTACAAGTAATTCTTTTTTTTTTTCATTTTTAATATATTTTATTGAAGTATAGTTGATTTACAATGTTAATTTCTGCTCTACAGCAAAGTGATATTATATTATTTGGCTGCTTGTATTTTTTTTTCAGTATATTATATATTTTTTAATGTTTTAATATTTTGTTTATTAAGTTTTGTTGATTGAAAAAATATTTAATATATCAAATACTTTATATTCTGTTACTGTTTATAATCATACCAATATTTACCCATGTTAAATATAGTTGTATTTTTACAGTGTTTAGATTTTTTTTAAGTTATCATATAACAAAAATTTAAATACAAATGTTTTTCCGATGACAAAAATAATTATATGGACCTGTATTTAGAGATCTATAGTTCTTTTTTAATATTTATTTATTTATTTAGCTGCACTGGGTCTTAGTTGCTACACGTGGGATCTTTGATCTTTGTTGCAGCATGCATTATCTTTCACTGTAGCATGCAGACTCTTAGTTGCAGCATGTGGGGTCTAGTTCCCTGACCAGGGATTGAACGTGGGCACCCTACTTTGGGAGCACAGAGTCTCAGCCACTGGACCCCCAGGGAAGTCCCTAGAAATGTATAGTTTTTCAAAGTTGTAGTTCCCCAAACTTTCAGAAATGGCAGGCAAGTGCTGTATCTTGTAGATGGTAGTTACATGGGTGTATACGATTATCAGCACTCATCAGACTGAATCCTGACAATCTGCGCTTCTTGTGTGTAACATACTCTAGTTTAAATACATATGTAGTTTTGCATAATCCCAACCCCAGAGATCTTTGTCAGTAGTTTGGTACATATCTTTATTCAGACATCTTACATATAGTCTCATTCAAATGTGGGTATATGTATATTTTTTAATAAAAATTTTAAAAGGGATTATACTCTGCATACTATTCTAAACTTGCTTCTCTCATATGACAGTATACATAAACTTCCTTTTCATGATCTATCTCATTCTTTATAATGGCCATATCACATTCCACTTAATGTGGCCACACTGTACTATATTTTAATGAATTTCTTATTATTGGACATGTGAATTCTTTCTAGTTTTTTACTCTTATCAACAATGCTGCTGTGCTTTGGGACATTTTTATACTTGTGATATCTAAAATTAAAACATCTTTATTTCAGCAATGTCACCAGTTCTAAGTTCCCAAACCCATTTTCACTGTCTCTTTTTGCTCCATAGATCTTCAGATCCCTACCTGTTGGCTATAACATCTCTAAGCAAGTTCTTGATCAATATCTCACTCTGCTGGCAGATGATCCAGTAAGTCTTTTTTTTTTTCTTTTTTTTTTCTTTTCTTTCTTTTTTCTATTGTGTTTAGGATTAATTTCTGCCGCTGATAACTGGTAGCAGTCTTCTGCGGCTTCATTCTCTACCTAGCCAGCTCAGACAATTTCTCTACCATTGCCTGATGGGAGAGCCTCCTGCTACCGACTCTAGCGGATTTGCTCTTCTGGAAACAGAATCACTAGACTTTCCATTCAGATAACACATGTTCTCTCTCCCTCTTTTTTTAATAGCTAGAGTTTGTTGGAAAGTCTGGCGACAGTGGTGGAGGAATGTATGTCATCAGTATCCTTATGGGTGGTTATTTCCTTAATAGTCAGGCAGCCTGAACTATGAAACAGAAGGGTGACTTTAGGAAAGATTTGATATTTAGTATACTAAGTGGGGAAGGGAATGGCAACCCACTCCAGTATTCTTGCCTGGAGAATTCCACGGTCAGAAGAGCCTGGCAGGCTACAGTCCATGGGGTCGCAGAGTTGGACACGACTGAGCAACTAACATACACATACAGTATACTAAGTAAGTTAGAAAATTGAACTAAAACACTGATGATAAAGAAGTAAAACAGACTGTTAACTAACTAAATTTTAGTTAAGCAAAACCCTGACTTAAGCACCTTTAGTTAATTCAGGTTTTGAAATACTTACATAACATAAATGAGACTAATGTGAAAAACAAAAGAGTATTTAAATTTTAAATTAACGACTCTGGAATGAAACTAAGAGCACAATATTCAGGCCAAAACATTATGGAGTGACCTTTACCCTCTACATAAAGACCTGCATAAGGCTCTAGGATCTCTAGCCACGGCCACTCTGGAGTCCGTCGTACAAGAGAGGTAAGACGGTTACCCTGAAAGGGTTGGGGGTCAGGTACTTCCTTTCACACCCCATTTGAACAAGTGATTTGATCATTAGGTAAGCAACCAGTATAGGCACACCTTGGCACATCTTGCCCCATTTTCTATTGGACTGCTATGGATCCCATCTATTACTGCTCTTTACCCTAAATACCCTGCTGCTTAATTCCCAGGGATGCCAATTCATCATCCTTCCTAACACCTTTCCTTACAAATGGGGGAACTGAGGCATTCGAGTCAGCAGTTGGTGACGCTCTTATGATAAGCAGTATTGTCATTGATCTGTGGAGTTAGGAAGGATTCTCTGATTGCTATTCCTCTCAGGTCCTTGCTCCACACATAAGACACTAAACAACCCCCTGTGACTAAGAACTAAAGCTAATTTATGTTGGCATGCCATTTGCTTTCTTTATTCCTTTCCAGATTTGGATCTCGCTGTGCCAGGATATTCCGTCTAGTTTTACAAAAGAAACACCTGGAGCAGAAGCAAGTAGAAGATTTTGCAATGATTCCAGCAAAGGAGGCAAAGGATATGCTTTATAAGATGCTCTCAGAAAATTTCATATCACTGCAGGTAACAGTAATTGCCAACCAGCAGAGGTGACGGATGAGAGAAATTCCTGAAGCAAATATTCTGAACCTCAAACAAACTCTGTATCCATCTTTGAGACAGAATAAAAAAAAAAAAGATTGACAAAGACATAGCAAGCACTTGCAAAATAACTGTGGAGCTTTATCTGGAATTGTAAAAAAGAGGCACAGCCAAGAAATCACCCCAGAATCACCCTACCTTTTTTTCTTTAGCTCCTTGTTCCTGTGATTTATCCTTTCCTCAAGCCTTAAGTTTATTACCGGTCAGTCTATCAATAGCACCTGTTGGGTCCTCACTGCATGCAGAGCTATGTACTCTACCCTAAAAGGAAGTAAGATAGAATGGATTTTGGAATCAGAATCACAGCTCTGCCTATCACCCAGTTACACTAAGCAAATTACCTACCGCCCTTCTTCCCACCTACAAAATGGTGATAGGTGGAGGTAACAGAAATAATATAGTTTGTTGTAAAAATCAAATACAGTCTACTTGGCACATAAGAGTTGCTCAGTAAATGTTAAGTCCCTTCTCTTTCTTCCCCACTCAGGATGTTGACAATCAAAGGGAAAAACAGGACATCCCAGTGCTCCATATGGCCGATTATGCTATAAACACAGATGCTATATGCCTGGGGGAGAGGGAATATAGGTGAAAGAGAGGGCTTAGTAACTCCAGATGGCACAGGTATTTACTTTGCCAGTTCTGAAGGAAAGTATAATGTCCCTTATTTTTCTTTCTGTGGACAAACAGGAAATTCCCAAAACACCAGACCATGCCCCATCCCGGACCTTCTATTTATACACTGTGAACATCCTGTCAGCTGCCCGGATGCTGCTGCATAGGTGCTACAAGGTAACTCCTCCCCACTCCCTCTACAGAGATGTCTCACCCTCACACCCCCTTTAGTTGTTTTGCCTGAGCTGCTTATATAGAAATGTGCATTTCTTCTCTCCCCTCAGAGTGTAGCCAACTTAATAGAAAGGAGACAATTTGAAACCAAAGAAAACAAGTGAGTAACATTTTTCAACTGAGTAATTACATTTTTCAAGGCCAAAAAGCTTATGGGGAAATTTCCTATAGAAATGGAAACCAATAGAGATAATAACCTGTCTGGTTGCACTGAATTATTGGCTTAGTTTGGCATAATCATGCATTCGTATACACTTTTCTCATATATCCCCAGTGAAATAGTTTTGCAGATTGAATTTATGAGCAACATATAAACTGGCACCAAACTTTAAGTACAAGGGAGAAGCAGCAAGAGTTTCAGGAATAGTCACATTTCTAATTAAACTCGTAGAAAACATGCTTAGAGAGTGACACTGTCCACTTTGACCAGGAACATAGTAAAGGGGGAGTTACGCCCCAGGTCTATGGGATAAAAGAATTTCCAAGGCTAGGGGACATGCTTCAGAGTTGTGTTGTTCTGACAGGCGTCTACTAGAAAAGTCTCAGAGGGTAGAAGCCATCATTGCATCTATGCAGGCTACAGGTGCAGAGGAGGCACAACTACAAGAAATAGAGGAGATGATCACAGCCCCCGAACGCCAGCAGCTAGAGACCCTGAAACGTAACGTCAACAAGTAAGCCTCACAAACTTCAAAGCTGTGTTTCAAAGTACCCTCCAAACAAATCCACTTTGATGTCCTGCCGCCCCTCCTACTTAACATGAGCAAACTCAAACTCACTATCTTCTTCCTCACCTCAATTAACAGAATTTAATCCACCTATTTTCCTAAGCTCAAATTTCTGAAGATATTCTCAGCTTCTCGTCCCTCACCTCTCTCTCTCTCCTCTCATCTCTTTTCTCTCTCCTCTCTCTCTCTCTCTGTCTCATGTTCACCACAACTGTTGATGTTACTTCAGCTGTGTGTCCCAAATCTGGCCTTTATCTTGCTCTCCATGCATGCCCTTCTCACCTTTTTCCCAGACCTCTGCAGTCACCTCCCCCTTCAAACCATTTCTTATAATGCTTTCAAAGTTAGTTTCTTTAAAGGGATTGATAACATCACTCTTCTACTTTAAATGCTTTATTGACTTCTTGTTTACAACAAAAAGACCAGCCTCCTTGGCGTAACATACAAGTCCTTTCATGGTTTCATACTAGCCTGTCCCTTCATCCTCATTTCCTTTCGCTCCTCACCATAGACCTTCATAGGGATTGCTTTGAATCTGTAGATTACTCTGGGGAAGATTGCCATCTTAATGATACTAAATCTTCCAATCCATGAATATGAAAGGTCTTTTTCCATTTACTTAGTTCTTCCTTAATCTCTTGCAATGATGTTTTCATTATTCAAGTCTTATAGTTTTTTTGGTTAAATTTATTCCTGTTTATTCTTTTTTGATGCTGTTTTAGTGTTTTCTTAAATTTCATTCTTGAATTGTTCATTGCCAGTGTGTGGAAATAGAACTGATTTTTGTGTTTTGATTTTACATCCTGCAATTTTGCCAATTCATTTACTAGATGTGGTAAGTTTTTTGTGGATCCTTTGAGATTTTTCTGTCCATAGGATTATGTCATCTGTGAATTAGAAATAGCTTTACTTCTTCCTTTTCAATCCAGATGCCTTTTGTCTGTTTTTCTTGCCTAATTTCCAGACTAGAACTTCCAGTGAACTGTTGAATGGAAGTAAAAAGCATCCTTGTCTTGTTCCTAATCATAGGGGGAAAGTTTTCAGTCATTCTCCACTAAGTATGATGCTCAGTATGGGTTTTTCATAGATGATTTTTATCAGTATATCAGTAGAAGCAGTACTCCCTTCTATTCCTAATCACTTTCAGCCTCAGCCACTCTCAGCTTGTATTTTAAAAGACACTGGGTCCTTTTACACCTGTGCCCTTAACATGTGCTTTTTCCTCCTTGCAAATTAGACTATAACTTCTCCTGGGACAGAGGCGTTGTTTTTTGAACCCTCAGCAATTTCCACAGTGCCTAGCACATACAAGATGCTTGGTCAATGGGAGAATGAGCTATTAGTTCTCCTGCTTTCTGCCCAGTAACCAGTCCAGCCTCTAATCTTAAATGTGCTGATAAATGTTCAGTCTGGACAAATGCTCTCATTTTTTTCATTCAGGTTGGATGCCTGTGAGATCCAGGTGGATGAAACCATCTTCCTGCTGGAGTCATACATCGAGAGCACCATGAAGAGACAGTGACCCAGAAGAAAAGTTTTCCTCCAAAGATCTGAGGGGATTGGAAGGAAGAATAAAGGAGTAGGAGAGGATCCAGATTCTGTACTGACATTCCCTCTCCCTACCACCCAGAGTACACCAGAAAGAGTGTGACCTGTCTTTTTTTCAAGTTTGCTAATCCTGTTTTAGAACCATCATTATATTCTACCCTCATCAAATCTTGGCAGGAGAAAGAACCTTAAATCAACTAGATTAATCATCTGTTAGATGCATCAGTTCCCACCGAGAACACAGCTAAAGCTGTGTTTGAACATCTCTGACAATGAGAAAAACTTCTTCCTAAGCTTTTTATTCCATTTTCAAAAAGCTGCACCTGCTCTTTACTTTGTTAAACTGTAATATTAAACACACACACAGTGTAGAGAATGTGAAAGACTACCATGGAGAGGGGGATAAAAGCTATTTTTAGGGCTAGCAGGTGGATTGGCCCAAGCAGCCATACTAGAATCTATGGATAAATGTCACATTTGCCAGCTCTGGGCTTCTAACACATCTGAAATTATGTGTATGAAACACTTAGCACAGTGCTTGGCATATGATAAGCACTCAATAAATCACTGCCTTTCTCTTCACCATTATTCCTAAAAACTGGCAATTGTAACTTCCCTCTCTCAGTACTGTGGATAGATGACTATTCTAGTTGGTATAATTTGTCCCAGCAGCTTCATTTCATTTAAAGCAGTTAGGTGTTGTTTCATAGTCACTGCAGTTTGCTCCTACCAGTGTTAGTCCTGATTCATTAAACATTGAAATGCCAATTAACTGTAGATAGAATATACAAAGATAACTCTTAATAAAATACCATCTCTGCTTTCAAGACACTTAGCATCATTTTTCAGCACAAGTTACGTCCCCAGTACTAGGATGCAATGATGAATAGCCTCGAGCACAAACATAATGAAAGGAGACAAATAAGTTCAAGGATGTGTTGGGGGACTGTAGTATAGAAGTAAAGGGGGAAAGGGCTAGGCAAGAAAGGAAGCAAAGAGAAGTGACACAATCTGTATTTTGAAAGATAGGGATTTACCAGGTGAAAGGGGGAAAGACCCCAGAGGGAAGTAGAGCGTTTTTTAGGGGAACCATAAATAGGATATGACTAGAAAACGGCCTAAGTCCTGCCAGAATTGGCAGGCAGGAGCAAGGACTGGTGGGTCCTTGCTGTGCTGCGGTAAGTAGCTTAGCTTATCCTGAGAGCACTGAGAAGCAAGATGAGCCGACTTGTATTTTGGAAAGATCACTCTGAACTGTAGAGAATGAATTGGTGGGGGCAGGACTATTTCAGTTCAGTCACTCAGTCATGTCCGACTCTGTGACCCCATGGACTGCTGCACGCCAGGCCTCCCTGTCCATCACCAACTCCCAGGGTTTACCCAAACTCATGTCCACTGAGTCGGTGATGCCATCCAACCATCTCATCCCCTGTCGTCCCCTCCTCCTGCCTTCAGTTTTTCCCAGCATCGGGGTCTTTTCAAATGAATCAGTTCTTTGCATCAGGTGGCCAAAGTATTGGAGTGTCAGCTTCAGCATCAGTCCTTCCAAAGAACATTCAGGGCTGATTTCCTTTAGGATGGACTACTTACAGACTTGTAATAATATCTCGGGCAGAATATGAGGAAGACTTGAACTAGGGCACTGGAGGCTGGAGATTAAGACACGGATTTGAGAACATTTAAGGAGGTAGAATCTGGTGGACTTGGCTGCCATTTGAGTGAAAAGAAAGAGAAGGTGTCAAGAATGTTTCCTGGGTGTCTGGCTAAGAGATGTAATTAATCCGAGGTGTTACCTGCTAGCACAGGTGTGCAGAGTGCCCTGGAGAGATACTTACATAGTTCCACCCTTGACTGGTGGGAAATGACACGTGAGTCCAGAAATCACTCAGTCTGGGGATCATTTTCCTAAACAGAAGATGGGAGGACAAGAGGAGCTGAGGATTTAGAGGCGTTCCACTTTGTCATTTATTTATTACACTCCTGGATCATCCCCAAGGCTCTTCCCTAAATTTCCCCCTGGGCCGTTCCGGAAGCCCGGCTTCCTTCCTAGCCGGCGGAAGGCTCTGAGGGGAAGCGCTACTGGGCCACCAGAGGGCGCCCAGCGCGCCGGAGCCCGTGATGGCGGCGGCACGGGTGCTGCTACTCCTCTCCGGGCGCCCGGAGTCGGTGAGCTTCGCGCAGAGTGTGTGCGGCCTCCTGGGCGCCGGGTCGGGGCTCGGGCCGTGGCCCACGCACTGCGGCCTGAAGCGCGGACAACTGGTCCTCTCGGACAAGCCTTTCCCAGGCGCGTCGGCCAGGCTTCCGCTCCAGGTGGGGCGGAGGGGACGCGATGGGGCGGGTGAAGGGCCGAAGGAAGGGACCGGGAGCCGGCGGGAGCTGGAGGCGAGAGGCCTGGGCCGGTCACCTGCCTCGGGCTCCTCCAGTTCCTTGTCTCTTCTGCGATGTTAACCCCAGTGGCTCCCTCCCGCCAGCGACCCCCTTTCTGCCCTTTTGCGGCCCTGGACCAACAGCCCAGGGCTCCGGGGGTCGAGCTGCCCCCGAATGGTCGAGGTGTGGATCTGGGTGTGGCGGTCATTCTGCAGTCCAGCGATCAGACTGTCTTGTTGACGCGAAGGACAAGCACCCTCAAAGTTTCGCCCAACCTCTGGGTACCGCCAGGTGAGTGACTGGGGAAGGCCCAATGTCCAGGAAAGAAGTCTGCCTCTACCCCACAGTGCTCTTCCCAGTCTCAGAATGACAGAAGTAGGCCCAGAAGTGTGGCAGGTCCCTGAATCACAAGGGGCTACAACTGCACCTGTGCCCACTGGAGGAGGGGGCAAGCGTAGTGAGTGGGGGTCCCTGCACAGGAACACTACCTTTCACCTACTGGTCCCACTGTTGTTGCAGGTGGGCATGTGGAACCTGATGAAGAGGTAACCAATCAACCCAGCCAACCTGCACCCTCTGCTGAAGGAGAGACCCTGTCTGGGACCAGGCTGGAGTGTGGGCTGGGGGAAGGGCAAACACAGGACTTGTAGGAGCCAGGCATTGGCCTCTCTGACCTCCTATCCTCTCACCCTCCAGCTGCTGGATGGGGGGCTTCGAGAGCTTTGGGAGGAAAGTGGACTCCAGCTGCCCCAGGGCCAGTTCTCCTGGGTCCCTCTGGGGTTATGGGAGGTGAGACAGGGGCCTGGGAGTGGTTCCTTCCTATCTAACCAAGAGCACATAATAACTACTAACCCACCAAAGCCCACAGAACAGCCCGACTTGCCTTGACCACAGGGGAACTGATGGAGTGTGGGTGGTTTGGAGTCCCCAATCCCGTGACTCTTACCCATGTCCCTCCTATACCATTTCTACTCTCCACTTCCTCAGCTGCATTTTCAGTCTCAAAAAGGGACAAAGTTCTCTTTTTTATTTTTCTTCTTAGTCTGCCTACCCCCCTAAGCTGAGCTGGGGTCTCCCCAAATACCATCACATCGTTCTCTACCTACTTGTCATCTCCCAGGAGTCACAGCAGCAGCTCCAGGTAGGGCTGGCAAAAAGGAAACGGGGCTGAGGAGGCCCAGACTGGTTCCAACGATGACTAAGGTGGGGGGAAAGTCAGAGATAACCACGAAATACAATAGCCTCTCCCCTGTCCCTGCTCCAAGTCTCTCCATTCCACCTGTGGGTAGGCTGTGATCAAGAACAGGTCTTTCGAGAGAGGCCATGACTAAAGGATCAACATGTCTGGCCCCAGGCCCGGATTCAGCCAAATGCAGGAGAGGTGAGTGCCTTCATGTGGCTGGGACCAGACATAGCAGCTGCAGTGGCTGCCACAGAGGATGGGACAGAGACCCCCAAACATCTTCCCCAGGACCTACCATCTTCTGTCCCGTAAGTAGGAACTTCTCCCTATCCCTCCAACACATAGACATTGAGAAGTTCACCTTCTGTCTCCTCCTCAGGGGAAGATACGTGTTGTGGGGGGAGATTTAGGGAGGGAGTTGGTCAGCTGATAATGAAGAAAGCACATAGATCAAAGACACTGCCTATGATACTCCCAGAGGTTCCTGTCTAACTGGCTAGCATTGAAGACCTCCCTGGGTTTCAGTCCCACACTCTCATTGGGGGCAAGTCATTTTACCCTCCTTTCTGTAAAATGAGGTTAACCCCCCCAACCCACCCCTCTCCTGTGGTGGTTGGAGGATCACAGGACCTAATGGATATGGAAGCGGGCCTGGCTAAGCCACAAGGCCCAGCCCAGACAGGAGCCGTCATTCTGCAGTGCAGTGGAACTAGCAGAGAATGGAGGAGCCCAACCTCTGGCCTTGCCCACATCCACCCTGCTGCGGACAACGCCAGCCACGGCAGACCGCAGAGAGAGGGTCAGCTCTGGGACCAAGTTTGCCCTCACGCTCTGGCTGCAACATCTGGGCAGGTAAGGATGAGGAAGGACATAAGGACTCCACGGTGTTGGGCTGAAGGGGCTAGTGTGCTTATGGGCTTGGGGAAAAGAAGGGAAGAAAGAGCAACTGCCCTGGGAAGTCCTCAGTGTAACACCCCTACCATGAGGAAGTGGAGCTCACTTGGACCCAGGGCCAGCAAGGGAAGAACAGAGCGTGGACCTCCCTCCCCACCTCCCCACACGAGGGATCTGGAAAGCCGAGTGCTTAATCCCCTCCCCAGCCCACCTCCGTGACACTCAGAACATTCACAACCTTTATTATGAGTAAGAACTTTGCTACAACTGTGAAAATAAAAAGTAAAATTACAACATAGATCCTAGGCCCCAGAGGAGCCTGAAAAGGGAGACAGGAGAGAGCACAAGGATGCTCCCCCCTCCCAGGAAAGGTGCAGAATGAGCCAGACCTAACCCCAGGGCCACCAGCCTTGAGAAGCTCAGGCCCCAGGCTGGTCAGCGTAAGCAACGTTGTGAACTTAAATATATAAATAGAGACCCAGGCAGTCAGCCAGGCCCTTCTCCCAAACGCCTGGGGATCCGGGCTAAGGCCTTATCTCCTCCTCAGTAATACTGGGCAGTAGGAGGCAAGGAAAGTCATCTTTGGAATATTTTGGTTTTTCTTGTTTACGCACAAAATATCTGCAACCCAAAATAGAATTCTCCCTCGACGTGTCTGCCTATCTCAATTACTCTACCTGTCTGTTTGGCCAAAGAAAACGGAATGGACGTGAAGAGACAATGGAGTGGGGAAGGAACAGAGCCGGCTGTGGGGGCTGGGAAGAGAGGGCATCTGAAGGACACGAGAAAAGCCCCCTCCCCACAAGGCTCAAGACAGTCAAGGCTGAGGACTCAGCCGTTTCCCCAACTCACGTCCCATCCCATCTGCCTCCCACTGCCTAGGTTAACGGACCCAAAGGAATGTGCTGGATGTCAAAGAACGTTTCCAAAAACGTTTCCAAATGTCCTTAAAAAGAGGTTAAATATTAACCCTTTGGGTGCTAGCCTCATCAGGCAGAGATAAGGCCAAAAAACCAGTGTCCATGAAGGTATTTCTGGCCTTTGACCAAAGCCCCCTCCCCACCCCAAGGGGTCAGAGCGGCCAGGAGTCTAGACTCCACAGCATACTTGTTCAGTGTTGGGAGACTCAGTCCAGGGAAATGATGTCTGACCGACAGCCAGTCAAAGAGGGACCTGAGGGCAGGGGTCCTCCATGCCCCTCCCTTAAGGTCCCCCCAGGGGCCACAATGCTACTGACACGGCCAGGAGGGGGTGCCGGCGTGGCGCTGCGGTGAGAGCTCCCCAACGTGGGGGTGAGCGGGCCCAGGAAGTGGGAAGGGGTCCCTCGGTACTGGAAGAAGTGGCCCAGGGCATCCTGTTCATCTAGTGAGGTGATGACGGAGGGACCATAGTGCTGGGAGGAAGCAAGAGTGTGGTGTAAGATTTTATCCGGACCTTCCTTACCCGCTTCCCAGTCACTTATCTCACAAATATCATATGGGATAAATCAACCCCTCAGAATCCCGAAGAGTTCTCTGAGAAGCAGGAGAGCGCTCCTCTGACTCCTTCCCCCACATCCCCACACCCCATCCCTCTTCCCTGCCCTGAGACAGCCCCACCAGCTTGGCCCTGTGGGCGTCTGAAATGTGTGGAATGTCCGGCTAGGGCAGTCACGGTGCTCAAGTGCACATGGGTTGGGGGCAGGGTAGGGGGTGAGCAGACAAGAGCAGAACTACCCAAAAACTAGAGACAAACAGTAAGTAACGCGACAGAGGAAGACATGGGTGAGAATCTGAGGACGTCCCAGGCGGGGCCTCCGAGGGAAATAAACTGCCCGTACCACCCCACCCTTCCTTCATGAAGAAGCCGATTTAGGTCTCCCAGGAAAATGAGGAGCCCCGTCAGTGCCTAGAGAGGAAGCTTCAGAGATCTGAGGTGGAGAAGGGACTGCTTACCTGACTCTCAGTCTGAAGGAAAGAAAATAAATCTAAACCTGGTAGGAAAAGAAAAATTAAAATCAGCCTCCTATCTAAACATCACACAGACACAGACACACACACACACACACACACACTCACTCTCTCTCTCTCTCTCTCAAAGTTCCCTGGATTGTAGCCCTTTGCAAAAGAGCCAAAAACCTTTGAAAAGGAGCAAGGATTCTGAACAGGTTTGGGGGAGGACGTGGTAGTGCAGGGCCCCATGCTGTGACCCAGGTCATACCTTGGATATCAGCCCCGAGAGGGAAGGCAGGCGGGTACTCATGTAGGGGGAGACTGGACAGGAAATCCCCGCCCAGCGTGCCCACAGCAGGGCTCCGCAGCACCGAAGAGGGCTGGTGACCAGATGTTAGGACTCTGTGAGGGAAGAGGTGGAATCACAGGTGCCCTCACCCAGTTCAGCATCCCAAGTCCCCTCTCTGCCCCAGGGTTTGCGCATTCCTGATTTCTCCCTCTGTGCCCTGTGCTGTAGATTCAGTCTGTTTCTTCATACCCTTTGCTTCCAGGTAGAGCCGGGATGGCAGCTGAGGTGACAGGACAGTGCTTCTTCGTCGGGGGCAGGTCCTCCTCGTCTGAGGAGCTTTCTACTGTCAGGTCAATAACTTCAACCTTCTTCTTACTCTCCGATGGATTGCCCTCTTGGACTGGGCTATACTGGAGGCCTGTGGGTGGTAAGAAGACTGTGTCTCAGAGAAGAAGCCACACAAGACTTAGCTCAACTGGGAGACAGGGGGTCACTCACCATCCAGCCCATACCCTGGCGGGGGGCAAACCTCAGATGCCTCCTTCTTGGGTTTCATTGGGCACCAGGATCCATCTTCCATGAACTGGATCTCATCACAATCCGAGCAGGAATTAAGAATCTCCATGAATAAACTGGGGGAGAGGAAAGATGGGAATTCATGTGGTTGGGAGGTGGCTGGAACAGTGGCCATGGAGTTCTAGGACTCACCTTCCTGAACCTGTTTCCTCATCTGTAAATTAGGGCTGTTATCCACTCTCCTGACCTCTCTGGGTTGTTGGAATCAAAGTAAGGTATATAAAGAAAGTGAAAGTGAAGTCGCTCAGCTGTGTCTGCCTCTTTGCAACCCCATGGACTATAGAGTCCATGGAATTCTCCAGGCCAGAATACTGGAGTGGGTAGCCTTTCCCTTCTCCAGGAGATGTTCCCAACCCAGGGATCAAACCCAGGTCTCCCACATTGCAGGTGGATTCTTTACCAGCTGAGCCACAAGGGAAGCCCAAGAATACTGGAGTGGGTGGCCTATCCCTTCTCCAGGGGATCTTCTCGACCCAGGAATCAAACCAGGGTCTCCTGCATTGCAGGTGGATTCTTTACCAACTGAGCTATGAGGGAAGCCCAAGGTGTACAAGAGAGCTGTGAAAACTTTAAATGCTAAGTTTTAAAAGAAATACATTCTAAGAAATCTGTTTCGTGTGCTACTAGGGACAAGACAGAAGGCGCAGAGGTACAGAACACTACGAAAGTGTTAGCCACTCAGTCGTGTCCCACTCTTTGTGACCCCATGTGACTGTAGCCTGCCAGGTTCCTCTGTCCATGGGATTTCCCAGGCAAGAATACTGGAGTGGGTAGCCATTCCCTTCTCCAGGGGATCTTCCTGACCCAGGGATTGAACCCAGGTGTCCTGCATTGCAGGCAGATTCTTTACCATTCAGAGCCACCAGGTAAGCCCTCTGTACAGAACTCTATAAACCACCTCAAAAAAGGCACTGGTAACAAGAACCGTAACAGAGGATCTGAAAGAGAGTTAAAACTTGCTAGATCAGCACATCCAGGCCCTCAAAAGAACCTGACTGCTATGTACAGTAAGACGTCAGGGGATTGTTCTATGTAACAGTTCATATACTTGGCTCTGCCACTTATTTACAGTATAACTTTGAGCAAGATACTCCATCTTTCTAAGCTTCAGCTTCCCTCACCTATAATGACAGGGTTATTGGCATCTCACAGGATTCAATGAGATGAGGCATGCAAAGTTCTCAGCACAATGTGTAGTGAGTCCTCAATGTTGGGAAGATACATAATATTTATATAAAATAGACCAGTAAGCGGGTTCAAGGGAGGGGAAGTAATTTAAAGATACGGATTTATATATGGGGCGGGGGGGCACTCCTAGCAGATATTCTCAGTAAAAGGAAGCAGAATGTAGAATGGTCCTACCCGTCAATGATAAGAGATTCATAGGGAGCTTTCTTGTCACACACAGGACATGTCCACGTTGGCTTCTTCTCATTCATCTGTAGATAAAGGGCAGCATCGAAGCTCTGCAGGTGGGCGCAGGTGAGGGCACGACAAGGGACAGTCAAGCGCATCTTCCCCAGCTGAGAGAGACAAGTTCTCTGGTCAGAGTCCCCATGTCCCAGAAAGCTTTCTGCTAACTGCCCTACAAACCCTCATCTGCATCCAGAAGTTGATCCCACCTCTCCTCCCCCTTCTCCTCCTTCTCCTGTCCCTGGTACCCACCGGGCACATGAGTGACACCCGGAGACTCGTAGTAGCCACCTCACTGTCCGGGTCAGCAGTCAACTTCTCCTTGACTGAAACAAGAGTGGGGCCAGAGCCGCAGGGTCAGCAAGGCTGGAGAGGCCTGGGAGATGCTGAAGCCAGAAGCAGATGGCCCTGGCTGAGAGGTAGCTGGGGAGAGCGCCTTTGGGGGCCCATGGGATATCATATGGGGGTGGCCTGGGACCTGCATTATGAAGGCTGTGGGGGAAGGGCATCTCCCAGTCCCTACAGATGCTTAATCTTTAGCATCTTTGGCAGAGACAACCTAGACACTCGGCAGAGACAAGCTAGAGGGAACTGAAGTATCGCCAAGAGGGTTAGAGTAGATGATACTTAAGACTTTCTAGGGACTTCCCTGGTGATCAGTGGTTAATACTTCATGTTACTGCAAGGGGCACGGGTTCAATCCCTGGTCAGGGAACTAAACCTGCATGCCATAAATAATTAAAATTTTAAGTTTAAAAAAGACTCTTTCTGGTATGGAGAACCCATATTCCAACAGTTAGGGTCTGTGAGGTACAAAGCAGATGTATAACTGGGAATGCAAGAGTGTCACTCAATGCCTGGAATGGCCCCACTTTTCAACCACAAAGACTGGTTAAGAGGGGGTACCACAAGGGTGAGAGTTCATGTAAAAGGTAACAAAGTAAGTTGTCACAAGAAGGGTGTAAGTTTAACTATAAAGACCAGGGGGCCATGAAAAACTGGATCTGGGTTGAAGGAAGAGGGACAAGATGTTACTCACTCAGTGCCCGGGAGTGGTCTGGGTTCCGGATGCCCTTTGCTCTGAGTTTTTGTAGCAGGGTCCCTGCCGTCAGCTGCCTCACCAGGTACACAGACAAGGAGTAATTCTACTTGGAGGTGGGGGAAACAATTAGCCTCTGCATTGTACACGACTACCACCACCTCCACTTTGTCACATGAGGGCCACAGACAGCAAGTTAAGGGAGAGAGACCCACAAAGAGATGGATGTTTCCCCAGCCCAAGACACTTAATGGTTCCCTCTCATTCCCTGCGGGCTTCTCCAGGCTCCCTGCCTCAACCATGCTCACCCGTCCAAACTCAGACGACCAGTTGACCACGATGGTGTTGGGAACAGTGGCCGAGAGACGAGCCAGGGGTGTGATGTTGATGGGGCGGCTGGGTCTCTTGGGTTCAGCCCCGTTCTTAGTAGGGGGAAGGTAACCCTGGAGGAGATGGGGGACAGACTGGTCAACACATCTTGTCTTAGGTTACTCCCTTTCCAGAGAAAAGGTCAGCTCACTCTCTGACCAAGGAGATGGGGGCCCATTCAGTGACGCAAGAAACTGGGGCACTATCTAGGGTTGGGAGTGAGGTTCATTCCTGGGGGAAAAGGAGAGCTTATTCACTGACCAAAGATAAAGGAAACTGCTCACTGCCTTCTTAAAAAGGAAGAGTAGGGATACCTGATTTCTTCTAACCCTCAACTCTAGGATCATCACTTCTGAGAATCTTCTGAGTCTTTGGGTTGAACTAATATCCCTCCTGATGCTGGGAAAGATTGAAGGCAAAAGGAGAAAAGGGTAGCAGAGGATGAGATGATTGAATACCAACACTGATTCAATGGACATGAACTTGGGTGAATTCTGGGAGACGGTGAAGGACACAGAGGACTTGCATGCTATAGTCCATGGGGTCGCAAAGAGTTGGACACAACTTAGTGACTGAACAAGAACAACAATGTCCCTCCTCTGAGTTCTAAGAGAACCTTTGTTCAGCCCTATCCTAGTTGTCACTAGACTATATTGATTCAGGCAGTAAACTGAGCACCTACTATGTGTCAGGCACTGTGCTAGGCATGTCTCTTTCATAACAGATGTGTAGCTAACATTGAAGAACTGAAACAAGGACAGGGTGACTGTGAGAAGAAGAAGAGCATTTACCGGCAGGGGGCACAGTTTCCCATTGACCTTGACAAAGAGGTTGGGGGGGAAGTAATCTTCCTGGGGGCAGCTGGTCTCACAGAGACAGAACCTGGTAACAGATAAGAGAAGATGAAAGTGTGGGAGGCAGTTTCTGGAACAAAATCTGACAGAGAGAGGTAGGCAATCTCAGAAAATCAGTCAAGGATATCTGTAGCCTTTAGCTTCCAAACAAGAACTCCAGGGCTAGGGCAGATGTGAACGGAGCAGGGATATCTCCTAATAGGAACACTCACAGCCTCACTTTGTTCCCACCCTCAGTGGGAGTCCTGCTGGGAGACAGCATCAACTCACCTTAACTGCACCTGTATGGTATAATCACATTTGGCTCCTGGCAGAACCTCTCTGAAACAGGGAGGGAGGAGAGATGTCAGTATGTGGCCCCTGGCGGGTAGCACAGGGGTGAACAGATAAACAGAGAGTTACATGTCCAGGGGATAGAGATGAGACATACAAGAGAATGAGGGAAAAAACAGGTGCAGGAAGATGGTGAGGAGGGCAAAAAAGAAAAGAAGAAAGTCAGAGAGCAGAGTCTCAGGGTAACCACCCAAGGATGTGCCAGGAGGACTCAAAGAGACATACCTGGAAGTGAGAATCTGCTGCACTTGCTGGGGGGTGAGGGCAAAGGTGAAGTGCGCTTCCTCGAACCGCTGGCTAGAAGTGGATGCTGAGGACACAAAGGGGCAGTTACTCCCAAGCCCATGCCCAGGTGGCCACAGAAGTGGCCCCTATCCCAGCGTGCTGATCCCACAGGACGAAAGCCTTAGAAAGGCTTAAGGAAGAGGCAGGGAGGCCAGGAAGACCCAGGGACCACAAAGAGCCATACCGAGGGTGGTGGGCCGGATGAGCTCCCCGTAGATTTCATAGAAGGGCAATGGTTTCATGGTAACGTCAGGATGCACAGGCTGGGGCAGAGGAGGGTGCATGTCCACTTCACGCTTGGGGCCCAGCAGGGTACCAGGGGCCAAGAGGGCCGGGGGGATGGGAGCCAGAGGACCGGGAGAGCCTACAGGAGGGGTTCCAGGGGGCAAGGAGAGCAGGGAAAGATCAGAGGGCCCCAGGGTCTTGCGGGGAAAGCGTCGGCGGTAAAGCTCTTTGATCTTCATCTGGACGCTGGGGGCACAGCTGGACTTGAGGAGGTGTAGGGCCTTGGCCAGGAGCTCGTGTTTCCGTCCACTCTTGTTCCGGCCAGCAAAGCCGAGGAGCACCTGGAGCTCAGACACCCGGAAACTCATCACCATGTGCTGTGGAGATCAGAGAAGCTTGAGGATCCTACCTTGCACAGGCCTGTCCTGCCAAAGACACAGGCTGAGCTATTCGGTGGGCAACGCACTTTCCCTCCAGCACGGATCTGAAAAATGCTCTGCAGCCAGTGGATTACTGCCACACTGCCTACCGAGCCAAAAGGACATCTAAGTCCCATTCTAGCAACCCTCAGGTCACCTCTCCACTAACCCCAGGCTTGAGCAATCCTGTCTCCCCATCCTGTGAGTTGACCAGGTGGGGGCAGGGTGCATGCCACCCTACACCACACCTCTGAGCCCACTACAGCCTCCTCCCACCTCCCTGCCTTGAGCCTGGACCCTCCTCTAAGCCGCTTATCTCCTCTCCTGCTCTTTCTTAGACTCTCAGACCCATCCTAGCCTCCTGGGAAGAGGACAGGAGATAGGGAGGAGAGGGAGAAGAGGATTCAGGCCAGACAGCCCCGCAGGGAAGAAAGGGGCCAGGTGGCTGGAGGATTGTGCCTCAAAGTCAACTCCTCTCCACACCTCAATCTACATCAGCTATTTTCCCCAAGCTTTTGTGGCCAGGTCAGGGTTCAATGCTCATAACTTCCCAAACCTTTTCTTGGTGTTATTTACATAACCACTCACCCCTCAGTCCTATTTTTTCTGGGAGAGAAACAGGACCAAATCTTGGGGTGAGGGGTTAACAGTGAATTGTGGAGTCCAGGTATTCTTCCTGTTTACCTGTTTATTTCATCTGCCAGGAACTAATAACCTGCTTCTCCTACCCAGAGAAAGTAAGTGATCCTTCCCTTCCTCCCCAGGGGTGGGAGAAACAAGGAGAAAGCTCTAAAGAGAGCCCCTGGAAGAATGGGGAGAAGGTAAGCAGCCCCTGAGCCAGACTGCAGAACTGCACGCTCTCCTAGGAAGCTGGAACCAGTGACTAGACCTCCTCAGGCCTTCCCATGACTCTGGTTCCATTTCAAAAGGCAGAATAAAGCCAGGAGGCAAGGGGGTGAACCCCGTGGTTTTTAAAGATTCTGCGAGATGGTTATCCTCAAGATTCTGGTAGTGGTAAGCTCTCCGCTTACAGGACTCACTTCTGTGAATCTCCAGGAGACCCTGCCACGGGCTGATCTAACTAGTCATCTGCAATTCTTATGGAGGCATTATGGCTTTGGGCCCCTTTTGAGGAATAGGATTAAAAACTTGCTCCTCTACCTTTATCCCCATCCTTATCTCCTTGGTCCTGTCTTTATTTCTCCATTAGCTTTGTCAAGAAATTCTCCTTTTCAATCTCATAGTCTCACACTTCTCTCTCTCTGCCCAGAGATACCGACTCACTAAGAGAGGACCTTCCTCTCAGCCTTCAGGATGCTTCTGCCCCACCCCTTCGATCTATCCGTACAGCCCCGCCCCCTAGATCTCAGCCACCTACTGGTACTTCCCAAGGCTCGGATCCCAACAGCAGCCCCAAAGTCCCTATCCTCTCAGCGCCTTTCCCCCAGGAGCCTCCCGGTAATCGGCCCCCCAGCCCCATTCCCATCATCTGCCCCCTACGGTCACATCTCTAGGCCTCGATCGACTCGCCCGCTTAGCCTCTACAGCAGCTTTTCCTCCCCGCCCGGCCCCTACATCTGCCCCTACTACCAAATCCGACTTCTACCCCGCGTCCCCGCCCCCTGAGCCTCGGCCCCCAGCAGCTGCAATTCCCCTCGGCCCCACCCCTACATCTGCCCCGCGGCCCCGCCCCCGGAGCCCAGCGCAGCCCCTTCCTCGCCCACAGCCACTTCTCACCATCCCCAGCAGCCAGTCCCCACCACGTCTCCGGCCCACACCCGAGCCCTCAGCACCCAGTCTCGGTCGCTTCCCAGACTCGGCGTACAGCCGGGCTCAGTCCAGATGGGGATGGGGGAGGGGGCCGGTACCTTTAATTCGCCCAGCTCCGCCATCTTGAGACATCGCAGGCGCCCGAGCCCGAGCCGGAGCTCAGGCCCAGGGACCGGCGCACAACTCTCCACCCCGGCGCCGGCCGCAAATGCCGCCTGCTCCGCCCCGTCCGGCCCCCTACACCTCCCCTTCCCGGCCCCGCCCGCCGGGTTTCGGACGAACCCCAGCCTCAGCCCCTCCCTCCACAGCCGGACCCAGCCGCTGCACGTCTTTGGCCGCGGTGCCAGACCCATAGACCCTGAGGGAGTGTGCAGTCCGAAGGATCGCGGGGTCCCCGGTGGCATGGGAGAGGAGGTGAACCCGAAGTGCCTGGGGGAGGGGGGCCTTGCCACGCCGGAGTCGGGAAGGGATGAGCTTTGAGAAAGCCAAAGATACTTGGGATATGGAGGGAAAAGTCTCGAGAAGGGCTTAATCTCAGAGAAATGGGGGAGGGGAGAGCGAAGTTGGAGCAAACCCCCTCATCTCCCTATCTATAAATTTAACCAGCCAAATTCAAGAGTTCCACGAACTCGGGAAATGGCTGAGATCTAATCCATTTTAGGGACTCTATGGAGTCGTAAATAGTTTGTTTCAAGACGGCTATTCTCAATTCTTCACCCCCTCCCCCCCCCCCACCGGTTACATTGTATCTCCTGGTCCCGCGGTAGGACTCAAATTCGCCAGCAAAAAAGTTTCGTGCGGAGAGTGGGACTTACCAGCACAGTTGCAGGGAGCGGGGAGGGGGCTCGGGACGCTCAGAGGGTGGGCTGGGGAGATGGGGGGGGAGGGGGCCCGGCGCCGCTCCCAAGGTCTGCACGGCTGGAGGTCGGTCCGGCAGCTGGACGTTGCAGCCGCAGCTCCGCCCGGGCGGGAGCTCAGCCCGGCCCAGCGCTGGGGCTGGGGCCGCCCCCTCCTGGATGAGCCCGCCAGGACAGCGGAGAAGTGGGGAGGGGGCGGAGTCTGAGACGGGAGAGGGCGGGACTCTGAGTCTGCGGAGGAGAGATTAACTCCTCCAGGGAGTGGATGGGAGAGACGTTCTTGGATCTCATCATTCTCACTACTGTTCTGCAAGCAAACCCTTGTATGCGTTTTGAGTGGAAGTACGCTGCAAATAAGACGGTGTGGGCCAGAAATCCGATCGCTTAAAGAGGTACCTACTTACAGTGAGTCTCTCCCTACGGGAAAGAAAACATGAGCTGCTAAAATCCGAAGTGTACCTAAACCCTACCTCCACCTGTGGTCCCCTACTTCCTACCTCAAATACACAGACTGTCACCAGAGACTTAAGAGCTTTAATGTAGTTGAAGGTGAATGGAGGGGAGGTTTTCTTTTTTCTTTTTTTTAATTTTTTTATTAGTTGGAGGCTAATTACTTCACAACATTTCAGTGGGTTTTGTCATACATTGATATGAATCAGCCATAGATTTACACTTATTCCCCCATCCCGATCCCCCCTCCCACCTCCCTCTCCACCCGATTCCTCTGGGTCTTGAGGGGAGGTTTTCTTACCGAGTAAGGGCGCTTTTTCTGCCTCTCTGTGAACTGCCTACTCTCCTTCCTCCGAAGCCATAGACCTTCTCAACTAAGCTAATCACTCGCAGACAGTTCCCTTGAAAATATGAGAGCGGTTTACCCAAACTAGGTATTGGAAAAATACACAGCATTTTGTACTTAGTTGGTTGGGACCTAAGTGATAATGTCATTTTTTCAACAAATATTTGATTACTGTTCAAAGATTGTTAGGTGGTGAGGACATAAAATCCTTGCAGGAGTTTCCAGTCTAGCAGCAGCCAGATGGTTAAACCAATAATTGGCATACAGAAAGAGTACTTTAGTAAATAGTATGAATAATCCTCTCATTTTGCTTACTTTCAATATAACCCTTCCCATGAGACCCCAAAACTGTAAGATTGAAGCCAGCCTACCAACATCCCCCGGTACCTGCTGAACTGGACCCTGCCCAACTACTTTGTGGATTTTGTCCCTAGAGAGGATGCCTACCCTCTCCTGACATTCAGGTTCTTTCCTTGCTGCTCTGCTGCCAGCAGTAGTGGAACCTCAAGCTCAAATATTTGGTTCTAAACCCCACCTGCTCCCTCCAACACTTGAGTTTTCATCAAACCCTGAGCTCATTTTTTTGTTAAGTCCTCTATATCAAAGGAGGAGAAGGGGACAACAGAGGATGAGATGGTTGGATGGCATCACCGACTCAATGGACCTGAGTTTGAGCAAGCACCGGGAGATGGTGCAGGACATAGAAACCTGGCCTGCTGCAGTCCATGGGTTTGCAAAGAGTTGGACAGGACTGAGCAACCGAACAACAGCAACATATCAAAAGTTACTGTGGACTAGTTTATATCTTCTAGAATTTTCAGTGGTTTCAGGGGAAGAATAGGAAAGATTAAAAAAAAGAGAGATGGGGAAAGTCTTTGGAAGTGATGGGTATGTTCATCATCTTGATGGTGTGATGGTTTTATGGGTGTATGTGCTGTGCTTCGTCACTCAGTTGTGTCAGACTCTTTATGACCCCATGGACTACAGCCCACCAGGCTCCTCTGTCTATGGGGATTCTGCAGGCAAGAATACTGGAGTGGGTTGCCATGCCCTCCAGGGGATCTTCCCAGCCCATTGATCAAACCCAGGTCTCCTGAATTGCAGGTAGATTCTTTACTGTCTGAGCCACCAGGGAAGCCCAAGAATACTGGGGTGGATAGCCTATCCCTTCTCCAGGGCATCCTCCTGACCCAGGAATCGAACTGGGGTCTCCGGCATAGCAGGCGAATTCTTTACTGGCTGAGCTACCAGGGAAGCCCCTTATGACTTTATAATAAATATGTCAAAATTGATCAAACTGTACACTTTACATGCAGCTTATTGTATGTCAGTTATACCTCAGTAAAGCTGTAAAAATATAAAGGAAAAAAGTCAACCTCACCTTGATTGCTAGTAATTTAATAAAGGAGGGATCTCCTATAATAGTTAATTTGAATCCCCAAGAAAAAGTGGAAACGCTCTTCCGAGGAGGAGCTGCTCAGCAATGGACTTGAAGAGGTTGCTGGTAGTGTTGCAAGGAGAAGTCAATTCTGACTCCATGTTGGAACTGTTTCTTTGACTTGCTTTCCGTTGTTTTTGTTATTATAATCATATATAAAGCCCTACTTCAGAGAATTCTGCTTCTCTGCCTCACTGTTAAGCAAAAGTGCCTTTGCTCATAACCCTGTCCACATGTAGATTACAGGAAGAAAGAAATTAACACATCCCCTTGCCTGAGGCTTGCCATTCTAGGAGATATTTGCAACATTAATGGCCTTTTTTTTTACTTTGTTTCCTCACCTACTACCGCCCCCTATCTCTGATCCATAAAAGAACCTGGTATCCAGACCCAGGACAATATGGTTATTTTGAGATGTTGCCATCTTCTGGGTCAACCAGTTTTCCAAATAAAATTTGTTGCCTCAACATCTTGTCTCTGAGTCCTTGGCCTGCCATGCAGCAAGCAGAGTGAACTTGAACTCGCTAACAGTAGCAAGATCAGCAGCTCCAAGAGAAAGTTCCAAAAGCTATCCCAAGGAGACTAGAATGGACATTTCACTGATGGGGCATAACTCATGGAGATATTCCCCAACCCATCCCCTATATCTCAAGAAAAACAAATTCACAAGGGGAAAAAAGAAAGTTCATTGCAGTTTTAAGTTCTAGCATCCCTATAGGATAACATAGAACTAGGAAGCAGGGCTCCTGGGTCTGATCCTGCCTGCAAGCTCTCTCTATCCCCAGTGCCCGGCACTTAGTAGACCCTCTTCACATCAGTGTAATAAAGTTATGTGACCAAAGAATGAACTGCACATCAGGACCAAGTTTCAGATCAAGGGCATTCAAAAACATGGTGTGGGGTTCAAACCCCATCAGGGCTCACCAAGCTTCACCTCCTCTCATGCATACATCCCATCTGGAGAAGGAGAGAGAAGTGAAGCAGGAATAGTTAAGTCCCTACTGAAGTTCTACTAAAGAGACAGTCCAGGAGGAAAGACAGGAACATCAAGACTAGAGTTACTTTGAGAAAGAAAGATTTATTTATGAAATCAAGGAAAATGTCAGGGCTTGAGTTGTTGGGTAACAGTTTATGGGGTTGTATAAAGGGAGACTGCTTAGGAAAACCCATGGCTGGAGAAGTTTCTACTTCTGTGTTAATATTAACATCATTGACCATTCCCACAGCTCAGCCATCCTGGGATCAGGTTCCAGGAACCCCAGAGGAAGCCAAAGGCATGACTTCCATTACCAGAACTGTTTCCTGACTCGAACTTAGCAAAATGATCTCCCCTTCTCTGGACCCTTCTCTCAGCCATCTCTTCATTCTTCCCACCCCGCACTGCATATACAATAAGGAATGTTATATTCCTTTTCTATTCTGTGGTAACTCGAAGGGCAGGAAGGAAAAGAGAAGTTCTGTTCCCCTTAATAGAAATGACTTTGACCTTCTGATGCTCTTTTGGCAACTGCACCCTTCTTTTTCCCCATCCATTCCTCCTCTCTTCATTCTCCCAACCTTAAAGAAGTCCTGTGCCCATCCGCATAAACCCTGGAACTGACGTCATCTTGTCTAGGACCTAATCTACATAGCTGCCTTTTTCCTGGCCAAACCCTGGAGACAGGCTCTGCAGCCCTGCGTGGCCCCCCTGTCTTCCACGACAGCCCCTCCCCACCCTTCTCTCAGCCCAGTCAGTCTCTTGACTGCCAAACCGCTGCCGCCTGACCCAGCGTAACCCAGCAGGGGGCGGGCTGAGAGAAGGAATTGGGAGGGATCAGTGTGGGGGCCACCGTTCCAAATATTTGAGTAACCGACCGCCTCCCTCTCACCTAGCGGTCTGACTGGTGGAGGGGCGGGAAGGGGCGGAGACCCAGGGGAAGTGACCCAGAGATACATTTTTATCAGTCTGAGAACAGAACTGGAGGGAAGAAGCCAAAGCTGAGTATCCCTTTATCCCTTTTCCAGGAATCAGACTTTTCAACCCTCTTTGCACCTGGGGCAAAGGACAGTGACTTCATGAAATCAGGCACCTCAAATCTAGACACCTAGTTTAACATGATAGAATATCATATGCACATCCTGAAGAAAATCTAGGTCTCTTAATCTCTCCTTCTTAAAAAAGAGTGAAAAATAAATAAATAAATAAAAATAAAAAAGATAGTGGACTGAGGAGTCCCAAGGTAGAGAGAAAGATTAGAGCTGTTCAGTCAGTACAAAACAGATGTTAAGAGAAATGAGGAGTGTCGATATCCATTTTTACAGAGGGCTGTTTTTCCAACTGTGAGAATGCTGTTTTTCAAACTGGGTCTTGACTCATTAGTGGAGGTAACCAATATGTTTTGATGGAATATAGAATAGAATAGAAATAATAAGGGTAAATATTATTTCAGGTATGTACACACAGGACGTAAAATGTATTTCTTTGGATCATAATCAAAGTTTGAAAGCAGCTAATTTACAGGGCCATTTGTGATCAAAAAAGAATGAAAAGATTCCTTCCCCATGCCCCCTTTAGAAGAAACAATGACACCCAACACCATCCTGCCTCCCACTTTATTCTCCATAGAGCCGGCTTCCACCCACACCTCCTCTGATCTCATCCATGCTGATTCCAGGGTTCAGGTTCTCAGGTCTGGGGTCCATAATGTCAGGTGAAGCTCCACCCACACCAGCCCCAGTGGCCAACCCACCACCCACCACAGCCTGATGGAGCCTCTGCCAACCAGGATGCTCTGTTCCCTGAAAGAGGAAATTCAAGAATGAAATGCACACACTTCTATACCCTCAGTCTCCTCCCACTCATGCCAAGAGGCTAAAGATGATCCTCCCCTATCCAGACTAGAGAAGATAGCCAGCTGCATGGGGGTCGGGAGAAAGAGAGAGGATGACTACACTTTGAATGAGTGGTGGGGGAGTGAAGGAGATTCTGGAATCTATAGAATCCCACTCTAGGAAACAACCGTGCATCACTGTCCCACCATCACTCATCTTCTACTGGTTTCTCTCCGCCCCAGACCTTAGGAAAGTCACTCAACTCCTCCTTTCCATCTCTTATCCCATAAGTCAGACCCCTTCAGTCTATCTGCTCACTGACTCCTGACTCCACCCAGGCATTCCCCATATCATGTCTACTCAAGTGACCTCACCTCAAACAGTCTATGCCCCCACAAGATATGTCCCACTCTATCTCCCTAGTGTCAGTTATTACCCAGGGCAAAAGGAGACTCCAGTTTCCATCCTTAACCCCCTTTCTCCCAAGCTCCTTCCCTCATCATCCTGAGTCCATAACTCACAACAGAGAGATCCCATATTCTTCAGGGCATGGGTTGCCTCACTCCTGTATGCTGAGGATTCGCAGGAGGATATTATACACGTCCTGTTCCATGTAGCCCTGTAGGTGGCAGGAAAGAAACAAAAGGAGATGAACAAAACATGAGAGGGAGAGTTTCTGCAGTAGAATGCAACTTACTATGTGCCCTCACTTAATAGTACTTCTCCATAGCTGTTGCCTAATCTTTACAAGGAAGATAATGACATCGACTTTTCAGGACTGCTGTGAGGATTACAATTGTGAATACGGAGCAAAGCACCAGGTACAAAAATAAGTGTTCAATTCTTTGTAGTTATTATTAGTTCCTAATAAAGGAGCAAGCCACTCACCTGTTCGTCCTTGGTGAGGGATAAGCTGGCTCGGGAGGAAACTGAGAAAGGGCATGTTCTGTGTACTAAGTTGCTTCAGTTGTATCTGACTCTTGCGACCCCATGGACTGTAGCCTAACCAGGCTCCTCTGTCCATGGAATTCTCCAGGCAAGAATACTGGAGTGGGTTGCCATGTCCTCCTCCAGGGGATCTTCCCAACCCAGGGGTCAAGCCCTCGTCTCTTACACCTCCTGCGTTGGCAGGCAGGTTCTTTCCTACTAGCACCACCTGGGAAACACCCCAAGAAAGGGCACAGGGACAGGAAAAAGACTTTCAGTCAGTCAGGGAATTGGAAAGGAGGGGCAAACACCTCTTCCCTTCACATTCATACTCTTGATCTGCCTCATGAGGTCCAGAAACCTGACACTGGAACATTTAAAGTCCAGCTTTCTGAGAGATGACGTCGTTGCAGTTAAGAGAAGAGGCGCCAAATGCAATGCCCCCTGCCCAGCTCGCTGCCTCTACCTCCCCCCAGGCTCACCTGAGCAGCATTCAGCAGATGCTTCCTATAGGTAGAGATGATCTCTTCATGGGTCTTCTGGGAATCCTGGGAGTGAGTATCAGTGGGAGGTCATGTGACTCACCCTCCTCCCCCAAGCATGAGGAAAACAAAGGGAAGTGATCGGCTGTGGCAGGTGGGCTCCCTTGGCCCCTGAGCACCTCAGCCTAGACCACTGCCTGGCCTCTGGATCCCCAAAATCTCTCCCACAGATACATTACTGCCACTCTGCACCCTCCTCTCTAGCGGTGCCCATCTCCCGAGGACCAAACATACCTGCAGCTGTAGGGCAAGGCGAGCATTATCTCCCCGAACAGCTAGAACCTCCTCTGAAAGCTGCTCCAGCTTCTTCAACAATTCCTTGATCTGAGGCCAAAAGGAAACGGAATCAATGCGGCCCTGGTCATTTCCCACTCCAGGACCACTCAAAGTCAAGGTCTGTTGCCATTTATTGGGTATTTAATACCTGCCATGTGCTTTTACACACATTGTCTCATTTAATCCTCAAAACAACTCTTCTGTTCTAAGAAAAACAATACTTCTCTGAGGGAAGTATTATCATTCACGTTTTGTAGATAAGGAGCCGGAGTTAAGTAATTTGTCAAAATCACACAGCTAATAAGTGATGAAATCAAGATTTGATTTTGAATCAAGGTATCTCTGAATTCATGGCCCACACTCTTAGCTCCTTACTGAATACTGACCAACTTCTGGCTGCTGACCGCTGAAGGAAATGGAGATGAGTTTTTGTGGTTCGTGAGGCTGAGACACAAATGCAGTTAATCATAACCAGCTGTAATAGGAATGGCAGGAGTAGCTAACCTTTACTGGGTATTAGCCATTTGCCAAAAATTTTCTGAGTATTTTAAATGTAATATTTAATGAATCCTCATAATGACTGTTATTATCCTCATTTTATATATGAGAAAACTGAGGCTTAGATAACTCACACGAGGTCAATCAGTTCGGGGTTTTTGTTTGTTTTCTGTTTGGCCACTCATGGCATGCAGGATCCTACTTCCTAGACTAGGGGTTGAACCCGTGCCCCTTGCAGTGGAAGCTCCAGTTCTTAACCACTGGCCTGCCCAGGAAGCCCCTCAATCAGTTAGTTTTGAAATTGAAATTCAAATGCAGACAGTCTCAATTAAGAGCCACTACACTATTTTCTTTTGCTCATTTGTCTAATCATCTTCAACACCAACATAAAATTCCTTCTTTAATTAACCCAACCCAACACTGATTCCTATTCTATATAACATTCCTTCTACGTTTATGTACTTTATATTCTGTCAAATGTAACTCCCTATAGTTTTTAATCCTTCTAAATTTGATCATGTACACAAATTCTAATAAGTCTGAACTTATTGCACAAGTAGTTCTAGAATTACTAAATTCATTTGTAAATTGATTTTTTTAGAATTCATAAAAACATGTCTTTTAAAAATATATAGACTTATATTCACTTTTGGAGCAATCATTAGTAAACTCGAGTATCTAACACATTGGTTTTCAAATTTTTTCCTCTGCATGGCACCCTCTTTGCCAATGAAACTCTTTTGTAGAACCTACTCTGATTGAAATGAGAGGGGAGCTTCCGAACCCTGAGCCCCAAATTTTAATACCCAAGCTCCCTTCTCTCTTGAATTTATACCTTACTTCCAATTTTCAACCCCAAACCCCCTCAGACCCAGGAGAACATTGTGTGGTCCTTGCAACTGACTGGTGTTCTGCTTGGGCTATTAATCTGACTGGCCAAAGATGGTTTCAGGTCATACGTGCCTGCCAAGTCGCTTCAGTCGCGTCCGACTCTGCCACCCGTGGACTGTAGCTCGCCAGGCTCCTCTGTCTATGGAATTCTCCAGGCAAAACTACTGGAATGGGTTGCCATGCCTACCTCAAGGTGACCTTCCTGACTCAGGGATCGACCCCGTGTCTCCTGCGGCTCCTGAATTGCAGGCTGATTCGTTACCGCTGAGCCACCGGGGAAGGAAGACCCAGTTTCAGGGCCGCAGACCCTAAGCACGCAGAAACCGTCCCTGATACTCCCTTCGGCTGGCGGGCTGGCCTACTCACCTTGGCCTCCTTGTCCCGGCAAGCGCCGATGAGATGCTCCACCTTCTCTTTGAGCAGCTCCGCCGTCTTCTCGAACTGTTCCGAGCGTCCGCGCATCTCGCTGGCCTGGCGCTCGTGCTCCGCCGCGCGCGCGGCCAGGTCCCCGCTCCGGCGCCGCTCCTCGGCCGCCGCCTCCCGCAGCCGACCCATCTCCCGGCAGACAGTGTTATACTTCTCCAGCAGGGCCTTTAGCTCCTGGCCCCAAGCCTGGGCCTGGGCCACCAGGGAGCCCCGAGTTTTCTCGTGCTGCCGCAGGCTGGCCGCCTCCCGGGCCCTCAGCTCCTCCACTTCCTCGGTGGCTTGGTAGAGCAGATGCTTCAGCTTCCCTATCTCCTGGCTCTTCCCGCTCATCGTGGCCTGAACCGCCCGCAGCTCTTCCTCCAGCTTCCCCAGGTCTTGCTCCAGAGCCGCCACCTGAGGGGAAGCCGAGGCCTCCCCACAGCGAGGCTCGCCAGGGCGGGAAGGGGAGCCCCGCAGCTGCTGGTTTTCCTCCTCCAGCTGAGCCAGCCGCTGCTGGGCCTCGCGGTGCCTGGCCACCAAGGCACTGATGCAGGCCTGCAGCTCTTCCAGGGGCGCGGTGACTGTGCTCCGTGCACTCCCCTGGCCTACCAGGTCTGGGGGCAGGCAGTCCCACAGCCCCTGGAGGCCTCTGTTCTGGGAGGCCAGGCGCTTCCGCAGCTTCTCGGTGGCCTCCTTCTCCAGGGCCAGTTCATCTGTCAGCAGCCCCACGCTCCTCCGCAACTGCTGTAGCTGGACCTGCGCCTCCGGCCTGGGCACAAACTCCCGCTGTAGCCGCTGGCTCAGGGACTGCAGCTCCCCCTGCAACCGCTGCCGCTCCCGGCCCAGCTCCCCCAGCTCCTCCAGCAAGTTACTGTTGCTCAGTCTCAGGGCGGACACCTCCTTCTCCAGTTGTCCCCTGGCCTGGCCTCCTCCTGGCATCTGGTCCCCTCCAGGAGCCCCTAGAGGCTCTCCCCGGGCCCCAAGGACCCCTTTCTCCTTTTCTTCATCTTCTTGGGTGATGGTCCCTGGGACTGACTTGAGCGCTCCCTCTCTGGGCTCCTGGGCAGGGCCCTCGGATTTCATCTGCAATCCTGCTTTTGCTCGATCCAGTCTCACCAGCACCTGCTCCAACCTGGCTTCCATCTTCTCCCAGGCAGCTGCTGCAGCCTCAGCCCGGGGTGTCCCGAGAGCTCCCTCCAAGACGGGTCTTGATAAAGCCCCCCGGGCTGCATCCTTTTCTCGCCACACCGCAGCCAGCTCCTCCCTCAGCTGTAGCAGGAGCTGATTCATGGCTGCTGTGCCCACTGGCTCAGCCACTGTGCTTGTGGGTCCAGCCCCTGAAGCCTGGGGCCTCTCCTTCCGGCCAGCAAACAGCTGGTCAGTATGATCAGGGCGAAGGGCCTGCCCATCACTGTTGGTCAGTTGCTGTCCTGTGGTTTTCCTTACAGTCTCAGACTTTGGGCTCTGGGGTGGCTCCTGGTCTTCTGGTTGGGACTTTCCCTGGGCTTCATACTGGATCTCCCCTGGGACTGAATCCTCAGCCTTCTTGGAAGCTAATACTGGGTTGGCTGCCGCTGCAGCTGTAGCCTGCTGATGCTTCTTCAGCTCTTGTATGTGCTTAGCCAGCAGGTTGAGGGCACAACCCTGTTCCATGCCATCTCCTCCAGGCCGGAGACTAGAGCCCTGGTCCCCTGGAGCTCTGGGCTCTTGGGACAGGAGGAGCCCCAGCTCCCGAACCTGTTCTTGAATCTGTTTCTCCAGGCCCAGGTAAGCTGTAGCTTGAGCCTTGCACTCTTCCGTCTTTCGCAGCAGCTCCTGCTCCAACTGAGAAACTTTTCTTTTCTCCTCTTCATACTTCCACTTCCACTCCTCTGAACATGGATCCTCGTCCTCTTCTTCCTCCTGTTCCTCCTCAGGCTCTGCCCTCCACGGGCTCTTAGGTGGCGCACCCACCTGAGGCTCAGAGGGAGAGGCCTATGTAGAAAAAGGAACAGTGACGTCAACCCAGGCAGCTAGCCTTTCTTCTCTTAGACTGTCTCGATGCCCCAACGATCCCTGCCTGGGAGACATCCCAGCGGGAAAGACTGGGGTGGGTCAGAAGCAAAAGGAGTAGGTGCTTAGGGTCTTACCTGGGATGCAGGATCCAGGTGTTGAACTGGCCCCTGACCTACATTAAAAGACATGAGAGAAATGAGAGAGGAGACAGGGCCCACATGCTTTTAGCCCACACTCTGGCTTCAGACTTTCTCTGAAAGGAGTGGCCCCTCAGTGTTCATCCTTAACCACACGTGTCTTTCTGGTGCTAGAAGCCACCCCTATTTGATGGATCCCTAAGTAGCCAGCAATGTAGGTTCCCTGTCCCAGAGAGATGTCGGCTCATTTATTTCTTTCACTCACTTATGTATTGGACACTGTGCCAATAAGTACTGTTACAGTTAGAAACCAGGAGCCAATGGTGAGCAAGACAGAGGAGGTTATCTGAGGGGGTTACAGTATAGTAGGGGCAAGAGAAAGACTGACAATTGAATCACACAAATAGACGTACAATTACAACTCATAAATGCTGGCAATAGTGCTAGCCAGAGTTGCCTTCAGGGAGAGACAAGGGTGCATTAAAGAATTTTGTGACCTTGCTTTTGGGAAGTGGGAGGCATCTCATAGCAGAAGCAATAAATAAGTAAATTCTCCACTAAAGTGACAGTTATTTATCACATGGATTGTTTCCATGGAAACACATGGGAATCTAAGAAGCTTCTTTGATTCTCAGGCTATCAAGGAGCATCTTAGAGTCACAAAAGCAGATTGGCTTTACCCCCTCGGCCCTGCCGGTTCAGGGCCTGCCGCAGCAGCCTCCACAGGGTCCTGTCTTGTGTGCGTAGGGCATAATGCAAAGCATCATGCCCTGTGCTGTCCACTGCCCCCGCATCTGCTCCATGGCTCAGGAGCAGTTCAGCCACCTCAGCACTGCCTTTTTCACAGGCCAGGATCAGAGCCGATCTGTGGGGTAAGACAAATCTGAGCATAGGCTTTTCTCATGAAATCCTGGAGTCCTGGTTTCCAAAAACAAAAACAACAACAAAAAAATCCACTTGCAAGGCTAAGTGTGGTCAGGAGAACCAAAGACCGTTACCAGTAAGTGACAAAGCATTAGGCCAGAACAGAACTGTTCAGATGTCATTCTAGGAGCTGTGACATCAGAAAGCAGGGAGCCTATTTGAGGGGCTCCATTTTCCTCTGCTTTATATGTTGAGTTTCTATATAAGTTCTTTACTGGGTAGACAGATTCTATATCTTAGAACATAGTTTGAAAGCCAGTCAATTAAAATAGTGGTTCCAAGAGTATTAATTCTGCTTCCAGAGTCATCTATGCTAGAAGGATGGTGCCGGCAGCAGCAGAATAGGAAAGTATAAAGAATAAAGAAAACATTCTTAACTCACCAAGAGGAAAACAATGAAGCACAAGCAGGGCGCTTCTGAACCACCACTGGGAAGAAAGGCGGTTCCCAAGAAAACAGAGACCAATCTCCCCATCTCACACACACAAACACACACACACACACACTTTGCCCAGTGGCTCCTTTTTAGATTGTCAGGGTTGGGATTTGGGATGGGATGATAGAAGGCTCACTTGTCATTCTTGTCGGTGACATTAACCCGGGCACCTCTCTGCAGTAGCTGTGAGCAGATAGCTGCATGACCTCCCAGCGAGGCAATCATTAGGGGTGTACGTCCATCCTGCACAGATTGTGGGAACAGGGTTCATGAGGAGACAGGGGAACCAGGGCTTTGGCACAGTCCTACCAACTCCCTTATTCCCACACCTCTTCAGGAAAAGAACGCCAATTCTGGGGCTAAATACTCCTCCTCAGAGGGTTGAAAACTCTCCAGAAGATAAGCCTTAACCTTTCTGTGTGGAAAAGGAGGAGGGGCAGAGGGAGAAGGAAAAAGAGGTGGTACCACACAACCCCTGGTCATGGAACTTGGCTAATTAACTTCAAAGAAAGCAGCAGCCTCCCCATATAGGGCCCTGCCAACACTCACATTATCCAGGACGTCCAGGAAGGCTTCATGATCACACAAGAGGAGCACACTTGAGGCACAGCCAGAGGAGGCTATGGAGGGTTACAGGATGATTGGGTTCAGCAGAAGCAGGAAGGGCACCTCTCAGACCACAATGCAGTATCCTCTCCAAACCTTTCAGCAGTCAACTCTGGCCTCCCCTTGCCCCGCAAACATTATCCTCCCCTCCCTCCCCACCTTCTGGTCCCAGCAGCCCCGTTTCCCACTAGTCCCCTGGCACACACCTGCCCAGTGCAATGGACTACGATTTTCTGCATCTACAGCGTCTTCATTGGCACCATGCTGCAAACAGTCACAAAGGGAAGCAGCATGGAGCATGGTGTTAACACTGTCATCTCCCACCCTGTTGTATCTGTTGTAGAACCAGCTTTCATCGTACTATAGGGAGGGGCAGAGGGATCATGGCTATGGCCAACTACTAGGCAAGTCCAGTTTATTCCTTGCAGACGATAGGCAGTCTTGAATTTCAGCCCTGGTTCATAAACTTAGGGCCTAAGGAAAATCAGATTATAGGTAAATAAACACATTAAGGAAATAACACCTGAGTGCATGTCTGGTACTTTAGGATCATAAATGAGAATCTTGGAAAGAGCTAGGGAGAACAAAGCAGAATATCTGTTGGCACAATGGCATGGTTGAACCGGGCCTTTTGAAATTTGAGAAGCTTATTTCTGAACTGTCCACATGTCATTTCTCACATGTATATTTCTCTTTGTACTCCTAGACTACAAACTCCTCAAGAACAGACAGCAGACTTTGGGTTTAACATGAACACCTCTGCCATCCTTCCACCCGCCCATCATCACAGCAGTCAGTCTCTGCAGTGGCTCTGCCAATGGTGAAACTCGATACACGCATATTGACTGACTGGGTGTCAGTCCCTGACACTGCTGCTTTTTGATGTGCCCTGGAGGGCAACATTAAGCTGGGTGCCTGCACATAGCAAATATTAAATAAATACTGATGAATTAATGAATGAGAGATCACCAGCTCTCTTACTGGGGATGTGAGGGGTACATTTGACCAAATGTTGCTAGTGAGTACAAGACAGTCAGGAATCTCTGGGTCCAGTTCTTCCTTTCACAGGAGTAGTATCAGGGGTCTCTCTTACCTGCAGCAGGACCTTGACACATTGTGGCTGGCAAGAAATGGTGGCCAAGTGCAGGGCGGTGCTTCCTAGAAACAGAAAGAAGCAGGGAATGGGGGTAGGTGGCCCCACGGATGCTGATGACTCACAGGGAGGGAAGGCAAGAGACGCACAGATAATCAGAGGGAGATTAGAGAGAGAAACTCTCAGCCACATGGGGCCAGAAATTCCTGTTCCCCAAGTGCCTGGTACCCACAGTGGAGGTGGGAGTGAGAGTGAGGTAGGCCCTCACTTGCAAGGAGGGGAACCCCTGAAAGCAGGCTGGCTGGGACTTACAAGGAGAGAAGCAGGGGGGACCACAGTTTGAACACCCAGCAGGGCCCAGCACTGCCCCACCCCGCCCCCTCACTGCTGCTATAAAGGGAAAAGCAAGTAGCATGATCCAGTGCTCAGTCTAACTCACCGTCCTCATTCTTGCTGTTGATGTCAGCCCCATTGGCAAGTAGTATAGTCAGACATTCTGTCAGGCCTTTGGAGGCGGCCAGATGAAACCTGCCAGAGGCAAGGCCAGGAGGCAGAAAGATAAAGGGGCCTCATAAAGATGAGGAATAGTTTTACTCAGTCAGTCATGTCCAATTCTCTATGACCCCATGTACTATAGCCTGTCAGCTCCTCTGTCCATGGGATACTCCAGGCATGAATACTGGAGTGGGTTGCCATTCGTTTCTCCAGGGGATCTTCCCCACCTGGGAGAATCTTCTAAGCCCTGTTTGCTATGCTCCATCACCCCAAAGCCAATTCCAAAGGCAGAAAGGGAAGTTCCCTTAGCCTGACTTTCTGAGAAAGAGAAGCCTATGTAAATAGCCTACTATTATAACGTCAGAGGAGGCTAGAAGCAAAGTAGAAAGAAGAGCTATGGGTCTTAAGCAATCTGAGTATCTCAGGGTGTCCAGGGTACACATAATTACCTGTCCCTCTGAGCCCAATACCCTTAGCAGACTGGAAATGTCACAGAAAGAGTGGGCCAGAGCAGAGGGCTAGACATTTGCAGGCTGACTTGGGCAGAGACAAGGAATAACATCCCTCTTGTACTAATCACCTCTTCCAGCCACATGATGCTCATGGCCACCACTGTACTCCTAGTTTCTCAAGCACATACCCTCTGACTTGTGCAATGAAGAAATACCCTACTTAGTGTATGTTTCAGTTTTCCATTTGTTTCATGGCTTTATTCCTTTCTCGG